>NC_056710.1:17209113-17279113 GCF_018831695.1 Puntigrus tetrazona | reverse complement strand
CTTACACAAGCCAATGGACTCAAAAAAGAAATAAAATAAGACATTGGACGTCGCCTGTCTTCAGAGAAAAGCTAGGAGCATTCTAGAAAAAGGCCAGGTAACAAAACTGGTCTTTTTCGTAGTCCGATTTTCATGTGATCAGACGCGTGTTTTCTTATGTTTTCTTTTTGCCACTTACACAAGCCAATGGACTCAAAAAAGAAATAAAATAAGACATTGTACGTCGCCTGTCTTCAGAGAAAAGCTAGGAGCATTCTAGAAAAAGGCCAGGTAACAAAACTGGTCTTTTTCGTAGTCCGGTTTTCATGTGATCAGACGCGTGTTTTCTTATCCATCGTACAGCTTTTCCGTCTGGATATAAGAAGAAACCTTCCGTTTGGTCTCTACATGTTTTACTGGTTCCACAGTGCTGACGCTGGGGTTGAGAGGAGACAGTCCATGCTCTTCAGTGTTTGAGGGTGCGCTGGCCCCCTGTTCCGGTGGTTGTGACGTACAGGAGGGGCTGAAGTTGCCTGGTTTGGGGGCCCCGCTTGATGAGGTGGGAGGGCAGGTTGGAGGAAGTGACATCCGCTGTTGATCCTGGGGAGAATTAATAGGTCAACAGGAAATCAAAAATGGCTCTAATTTTCTTAATAGTGGTGCTATTGAACATTCTGAAAAAAAGAACAAAAATCTCATGGGTCTTTACACAAGTTATAGGTTTATCTTGCAAGAAATGGATTCATATATTCTTTAGAAAAAATGTACACATCATGAATGAGTCAATTAATAAATTCTAAAAAAGAATAAAATATACAACGTGGACAAAATTGTTGGTACCCTTTGGTCAATGAAAGAAAAAAGTCACAATGGTCACAGAAATAACTGTTATCTGACAAAGTAATAATAAATAAAAATTCTATAAATGTTAACCAATGAAAGTCAGACATTGTTTTTCAACCATGCTTCAACAGAATTATTTAAAAAAATAAACTCATGAAACAGGCATGGACAAAAATGATGGTACCCTAAGAAAACACTGAAAATAATGTGACCAAAGGGACATGTTAATTCAAGGTGTGTCCACTAATTAGCATCACAGGTGTCTACAACCTTGTAATCAGCCATTGGGCCTATATATATGGCTCCAGGTAATCACTGTGTTGTTTGGTGATACGGTGTGTACCACACTCGACATGGACCAGAGGAAGCAAAGGAAAGAGTTGTCTCAAGAGATCAGAAAGAAAATTATAGACAAGCATGTTAAAGGTAAAGGCTATAAGACCATCTCAAGCAACTAGATGTTCCTGTGACTACAGTTGCACATATTATTCAGAAGTTTAAGATCCATGGGACTGTAGCCAACCTCCTGGGCGTGGTCGCGGGAGGAAAATTGATGACAAATCTAAGAGACGGATAATCCGAATGAGAGCCTAGAAAGACTTCTAAAGAGATTCAAGGTGAACTTCATGCTCAAGGAACATCAGTGTCAGATCGCACCATCCGTCGTTGTTTGAGCCAAAGTGGACTACATGGGAGACGACCAAGGAGGACACCATTGTTGGAAACGAATCATAAAAAGCAAGACTGGAATATGCCAAACTACATGTTGACAAGCCACAAAGCTTCTGGGAGAATGTCCTGTGGACAGATGAGACAAAAATCAGAGTTTTTGCCAAGGCACATCAGCTGTATGTTCACAGACGAAAAAATGAAGCATATCAAGAAAAGAACACTGTCCCTACTGTGAAACATGGAGGAGGCTCTGTTATGTTCTGGGGCTGCTTTGCTGCGTCTGGCACAGGGTGTCTTGAATCTGTGCAGGAGTACAATGAAATCTCAAGACTATCAAGGAATTCTAGAGAGAAATGTACTAGCCAGTGTCAGAAAGCTTGGTCTCAAGGTCATGGGTCAACAGGAAATCAAAACAAATAAAAACTCCAAGAATTTTCTATTGTAAAGTGGCCTTAATGAGCCCTGGTATTGAGCATCTTTTGAACATTCTGAAAAGGCACCCTTCAAAGAACAACTGGAGCAGTTTCTCATGAGAGGTCTTTACACAAGTTATAGCGTTTATCTTGCAAGAAATGGATTCATATATTGTTTCATGAGTTTATTTTTTTAGAAAAGCATGTGAAAAACAATGTCTGAATGAGTCAATTAATAAATTTTATTTAAAAGAATAAAATATATATCAGACCTGTTTGGTGGATATTGTGAGAGGGTCGAATTTTTGTAAGCTGAGGCTGGGCTCTGTGTTGGGGCCGCAGAAGGGGGGCCGGGGGATGACCGTTAATGTGCAGGTGGGGATCAGAAGTACTGTCCAGGGGACGAAATCGCTGGCTTGTGTTCTTAGCCTGAGACAGCTGAGGGGAGGAGAAAAAAAATCATGAGAAAACATGATGATTTTTGTTAAAAACAGAGTTAGATGTTTTAGCAAATGAACTCCATTAGCCATTAAATTATTTAAAAATTCTAATAAAGCCATAATTTAAGACATATGATATTACATATGTTTAAATGCTGTTCTTTTGAACTTCCTATTCATCAGGAAAACATTCACAATTTAAAAAAAAGCAGTTAATAATAACAATAAAAAAGAAATTATGAACTGAGCAAGTTTTTGTAAGATTCGTCTATTAACACAGAGGCTTTTATCTAAAAACTCACTGCTTGTCCTGTGACTTCAAATGATCGAGATCTCCTCTTGCGTCTGCGACCCTCATAGTCCTGCTCTCGTGGTGCGGGGTTCTTCACAGGCTGCCGGTTCCGCGGCCGTGTCCATGTGCTGCTGGGAGCGGGGCCTTCTCCCGTGCTGCTGGACAGGTTGTCGTCAGACGTGGCGTGGCGTAGCTCTGGGCTGGCCTGCCTTCCACGCCGTAGCACTAGGCCTTTAGGGGGTGCCTCGGTCAGAGACAGGTTACTCTTGTGTTTTTTGGGATCTAGGGGTGAAGGTGGCGGGGGCAATCGCAGGGCATCTATTTCTAGCACCTTAGAACGGCGTCGAGCAGCCTTGACGGCGATGTTCTGCACGCCTCTTAGAATCTGCTGTCTCTCTGGAGGGAAAACGGGGGTTTAAAAAACTATGAATGATTAAACGGACATGTAATTTGGGATTAATCTGAGATCAAGCCTCAACTGACCAATCAGAATCAAGTATCGCATAGCTGTGTAAGAGCACAAAGATGAAAGGGCAGAGGAACTCTTACCTTTAGGAGTGAGAGGGGCATCAGTGCCGTTCTCGCTGCTCTCGGGTGAGGAGTCCAGATGGCTGCTCATACTGTGACTGAGATGACTGCATCTCAGAGCGTCATCCAGGACAGATGGCAACAGCTGCAGAGATACAGTCAGCATAGTGTTAGACGCACTCATTTATTCAGTACACCCAGAACAGCGAAACCAATTATAATGTAGATTAAACAGAATTTTCGTACTTTTTGTTAATGTATTTTACCGTCTTCATATATATACTACTGTACTACTCACCAAAGCTACATACACTAAAAACAGTAACATTGTAAATTATTTCACTTATATTTTAATACATTTTAAAATGTTTACAGTTTATTCCATTGATGAGTCATTTGAAGCCCAAGAAGCTTTATCATCAGTGTTGAAAACAATTCTGTTTAATATATTTTTTGGAGCCAAGATCCCTTTTTCAGGATATTTATTAATATTAATTATAAGAATTTTATTTTTAAAATGACACACCTGAATGGTCTTTCTGTTCCATAGGCATTCTTGCACTTCATATTTATTGATGTGCACTTCATATTTATTGTTGTTTGTATTTTGTGTTCTTGCACTGATTTTGTCTTTGCATTAGTTTGCACACTGGGTTTTGCACTCTACTTCCTTGTCGTTTGCACTAGTCTGCACACTTTGCACTTTATGTGGCTAAGACACTTTTTTGTATTGTGTGTGACTTCCTGTAGCACCAGGTCCAGGAGAAACGTTGTCTTATTTCACTATGTACTGCACAACTATATGTAGTTGAAATGACAATAAAAAGCCACTTGACTTGACTTGAATCTCTTTGTTATAGTATAAATATCTTTGCCGTCACTTTGATCAACTGATTGTGCTCTTGCTGAATAAAAAAAACAAACAAAAAAAACTTACTGACATCAAAATTTTGAATATTAGTGTATAATAAAAAAAAAAACTATATGTGACCCTGGACCACAAAACCAGTCACAAATAGCACAAGTGTATTTGTAGCAAATGGAAATGTAGCAATTATTTTTTTATGCCAACAATCTGTTCCATTAAGATATTTTGTAAATTTACTATCAGAAATATCTTGAAACTTATTTTCTGATTAGTAATATGCACTGCTAAGAACTTCATTTGGACAACTTCAAATGTGATTTTCTCAATATATAGATTTCTTTGGCACCCTCAGATTCAGAATTTTCAAATAGTTGCATCTCAGCCAAACAGCGTCCTACCCTAACAAGCTTATTTATTCAGCTTTCAGATTATGCATAAATCTCAATTTCTCAAAAAATAGACCCTTTGGTTCTGTGATCAAGGGTCACAAATTGCTGAAAGCTGCAAATGTGGACTCCCAGAAGCTCACCTCTCTGTTGCCATGGCCGTTGATGTGAATGGGTGGAGGAGTCATCACTACCGAGTTCTTCAGCTGTTTGTGACTACTCTTAAACACTCGGTCTCTGTATGGGCAGGAGAACATTTTTAACTCCTAAGTAAAAGCATGTGACTCCTTTAACACAATACGAAGGTGGCAGTTGTATTACAGTTCATTGTATTTCCACAGGACATGCAAGATGCCATTAAAGTTTTCCATACAAGGAAATACATTAAGTTTGCATAAGGATGGAAAGTCTAAAAAAGAATCAAATGAATTTGCTTTGAATGCTTCTTACCCATCAGGCTCTGGGAGAATCGGAGGCAGCGTGTGTCTCCTCAGTTTTGTCCGGCCTTCTCTGTTGTCTGAGCCCAGTGTGCGAACGCTTTCTTGGTCTGAATCCATCTCCAGCAAGGGGTCACGACCTCTACTGGGGAGGGTGATCTTGGGCAGGGAACCCTCCTACAGAAAAATGTTTATGATCATGTGAAATATTCCTATATACTCATATCCTTCTCATCGAGTCAACATAAAACTCGTTTTAGCAGAATTGAGAATAATGTGCAATAACATGAATTCAGTAAACAATTTTGATTTCATGCCTGCGTGAATTACCTTAAGTGTACGAATGGTGAACTTATCCAGAGCCACAACTCTGTCCAAGTTCTTCTCGTCCATTTCCTTCATGTACATCTCATAAAGCTCTTGAAGATGAGGAGGAACCAGGAGACTGTGATCTGCAAGAACAACTTCTTATAACATTTATTTTTCCACAAGAAAGTGTGTGTGAGCGCATATATCCACATATATTTTAGAACTGAACTGAACTGAACCCTCACACTGCATCACTCTGGAAAACTTCACTACCACGGTTTGGCCTGATTCATCTCTGGCTGAGATTTCGGTGCCATTTCTTATTCCTGCGAATGACTCACCATCAATAAACTGCCGCTGCTGCTGGATGATCTCATGGCAGAGGTGCCTGTGCTGTTCGAAACGCTGCACCACCACGTTTTTCTGCCGGATCACATTGTCCTTGAGCAGCGCGCTGGACTGCATCTCCGCGTTCTCGATCTCCAGCTCGTGAACCTTGCAGAGGAGGCAAAGCACCTCTCTCTGCTCCTCTGAGCTCACTCTGCGGGGGAGAAGCTCTTCAAGACGCCGTGCTTTCTCTCTGAGCTCTGCCAGGCGCTGCTCCAATGCAGCCTAAAGAGAACAGACTATGGTCAATTACTGTGATGAAAGACTTTATTAACACAGCAAGTCAAAGACAATTTATCTTTGCTCATAAGGAGAAAGGGATTGCGGAAGTAAGGTAGCTATGCAGAGCGTTCCAAATGAACAATAAATTATTACAACAAGTTGAACCGGCTAAACCAACTGGTTCACTAAAAGGATTCAGACATAAATGTTAAACTCGCAGTACTGTGAGTTTTTTGAGGTGTCGTTCCGCCCTCTAGCGGCTAATAATAACATTACCTTCTGTTTTTGTATTTTCTTCTGCTCAGCCATGAGCGTGACCAGGGTCTCTCTGGCAATGGCCACCTCTTGTGTCTCTGTGCTGTCAGGCAAAGATTCAGGCGAGTCTGAGTCTTTTTCACTTTCATCCTTATTAAAGCTCTCCTTCCTCCTCTCGCCCTGCCACTTCTTTCTTCTCCTGAAGCGTTCTTGCTCCCAGCTAGATGGAGACAGACAGTATTTCAGTGACCAAGCATTTGTTTGAAAGAAATTAAGCAAATGTTTGAAATAAAACATTTTACGAAAGCAGTTCGTTCAGTCTGAAATGATAAAACAACTGATGATATTGTTCAGGACTGGATGACAGTCTTCTGACTGAAGTGTCCAAACAGCTTTAGGGCAATGTGTATTTAGCTGTAATCTTGTTTTGGTTTGTGTGCAGAATGAAGACTCACTCTGCGATTGTCAGCAGGTGTTTGGATGTGTCTATCTGGATTTCCATGTTGCTGTTGTCCAGCTCCATAAGATGCTTCCTGATGTCCATCTGCTGTCTAAATGCATCGATTAGCTGCTCCCGCAGTTGGTCCATCTCAGCCCGGCTCTGCTGAGAAGAGTGGGCCTGCACCTCCGCTAGAGGCAAACACAAAACAAAACATGTTTTGGCATGCTTTTGAGTGAGAATAGAAATAGGATAGAACTAGAAATAGGATAAAAAAAAGACATTTCTGTGAAATTTAGAAAATAATCTAATGAAACAATATATTTAAAGCAATGCATTGAATAAATCTAAAATAAATTAATAATATAATAGAACAGATTATATTCTAACCAAACAGAAAAACTACCTATGAAATAATAGACTAGAATCAATTAGAAAATAATCTAACCAAACAGAATAGAATAGAATAAATAAAAATTATCTTATCAAAAACAAAATGACACAATAGAAAAGAATCAATTAGAAAATGAAAAACTAACAGAAAAAGAATATATTTGAATAGAATATGAAAGAACAATCAATTAGAAAATAACCAGATGAAGCAAAACAATTTATTAGACCAGATGGAAAATGCAAAATAACCGAATCCAGTGGAAAATAATCAGATTTAAACAGAACATAATAATTTAGAAAATAATATAAACAAACAGATAACGATCTAATTCAGCAGACAGTTACATATTAGACCAGAACAGAATAGAACTAAATAGTTGGAAATTCAAAGTATACTTGAGGTGGTATCACCCTTAAATATCAAGGATTCGAATTAAATAACAGAATCAAACCAAACAGAAAACAACCTACTAGAATAACACAGAACTAAATAGAACAGAACAATAGAATAGAGTGAATAAGAACAGAATAGAGTATAACTGGAAAAAACTATAAAGATCATTTCTAAAGATTCTAAAAGTAAAAGAAAGAATCGAACCAAACAGAAAACAACCTACTAGAATAAAAGAGAACAGAACAATAGATCAGAACAGAACAGAAGAACAGAATAGAACAGAATAGAACTGGAAATTCAAAGTAACATTAAGTGGTATCAACGGTAAATATAATTTCTATGGATTCTAAAAATTAAATAAAATAATTAAACCAAACAGAAAATAACCTACTAGAATTAAACAGAACAGAACAGAACAGAACAGAATAGAATAGAATAGAATAGAATAGAATAGTACATCTCGTTTCACTTGTTACAGACAGGATGTTACCTTGAACATGGCGGATGTCTGTTCTGTCTGGGTTGAGCTGTCTGCTGGACTGGTCTGCTATCTTTTTCTTCAGCCGCTGAATCTCGCTACGCAGGTCAGAGATGATGCTGGTGTACTGGGCGATGTGATAGGACACATTCAACAGGTTTCTCTTTACCTGCATAGGAAGAATAACAAGACACAGACTGATCAGATATAACAGTCACCCAACTTTTGAACGGCAACAGTAGGTTAAAAGTAAGTAGGTTTCTAGGTTGTCCGCTGTTTCATCGTGAGTAAACTAACCCGTGTGCGAATGCTTTTGGCACGGTCGGCATAAGTCAAGGTATTCCGCGAATCTTCAAAGGCCAGAGATGCAGGACTTATATGGGCAATCATCACCGTCCGGCTGTTTCCTCCCAGAGAATCCTGCGGGCGCACGAGAAAACTAGTAAGACTGCAATCAAGAAAAATATCTCCGTTCATGAAGATTCACTTCAACGTACCTTGAGCAATCTTGTGAGCTTGCTGTCTCTATAGTTGACATATTTGTTGCCATTCTTTTCGCTCAAAGCATTGATGCAGTTCCCCAGCGCCAGCAAAGAGCGATTGATATGAGCACCCTCTTTTAACCTTTGACCTCTGTTCTGAGTCTGAAAACAGAAAGAGTAGTTATTGCACCCAATTTTTTGAACTGTCAGAACTGTCAGGAATCTGTTAGAGCTTCCAGCGGGGGGCGCTCACGTACATTTCATTTACTGAACAGTTGCGCAACAGGCTTGTCTTCCTCATCAATGGAGAACAAACAAGCACTCATGTTTCTGAGCAACAATACCCCATAACCAGAAACAACGTGATCTGCTTTTGTGCCTGTCACATGCATGTTTAAACCCACAGGGTGCCTGAGTGGGTAACATTTTTAACGTTTCCATGGCAAATACATGGCGTGCTCTCTAAATGTGTTCTCTCATATCTTCCCATCTCACGCAGTGAGTGGAAATTAGACTTTAATATTAAACGTGATTCACATGATGTCTTTCATATAAAAATCACCTGACTGGACTTGTGGAGACGTTGCATCATAACGGATGTAATAACCAACAAATATTGTCATTTAGATGGCTTCATTTTCCCTCCTAGTTTATCACTAATAGTTAAATCACTCTTGGAATTGTTCCCTCGTCACTGGATGATATATGTTTCTGAATATATCTGGCGCCAACTGCGCTAGCTTTTATGTAAAAAGAAAGAGTGATAACCTTATATTAATGATTACCAACTTTATAGACGCATCTTTGAGCTCACCCACCGTGCTTTTACGTTCTAACTAAACTAAAAGATGAATAGACTTTTATATTTTTCGCCTACTCTTACACATCATACCTGTGAAGCCCGTTCAGACCCTGCCAGATCGATCATAAAGAGGCGTGCGAATCGCACTTCCTGCAGGATGTCTCGACATCGGCTCTGTTGCCGCACGGCAACCTGCAGCACAGCGTGAGACCGAGAAGATGTCTGATTGGCTGCTGTCGGCTCTTGCGTTCTCTGCTTGTTTCCTTTCATTAACAACTCCATGATCTGTGAGAGAGAAAACAGGGAAAACAATCAGCATTCAGCTCAACAAGTACTATTCATACGTCTGATGTTAATTGGATTTTTTTTTTTCCGAGTCCCTTACGCTCTCCATGACAGCATTTATTTGATTAAAAATATTTATTTAAATATACTGTGTAAAATTGTGTGTGTGTGTGTGTGTGTGTGTATATATATATATATAAATATATTATAAATATATATTAATATATTGATTTGTGTGCTTAAACATTTAAATTATATTTACCAATGATTTTGCTTAAACAATTTTGTTTTACCAATTTTGTTGCTTAATATTTTTGTCTAAACTGTGATTCATTAACATTTTTTTTATCAATAAAAAGTTCAAACTACACCATTTATTTTGAAATAGAATTCATTTGTGTAACATGTTGTCTGAATAATGTGTTTAACTGACCTCTCGCGCATTAATGGTGGAGACTTCTGTGATGCCTGCGACCTGTATTTCTCCCTTCGAGTCCTCTCTCAGGTCCAGAAACCCTGAAGATGGATTCAGCAGGTCCCTTATCATCTCATTATAGATCTGAAACAAAATAATTTAACAGATTAAAGGCCGTGCTCAGATTTCAAGATTACTGTCATTGTTTATGCATCTGGCATTTACATTCATGCATCTGACAGACAGACGCTTTTATCTGAGGTGACTTACAGTGCATAAATATCAGAACGTGCAATCTGTGACCTTTCCATTACTAACAGCATGCTCTACCAGCTGAGCACACGGCCAATGCTGTAATTTGTAAAATATGAAAGCAACTATTGACAACAGACCACTGAATTATTGATCGTTTAGTGCACAATGTAGCTGTAACGCATTGAATTATGTCTGAAATATTGTCATGCCTTAACTAATGATTGTGGCATTACAAAATGTATTGCATATAGTAATCAATACCTGTTGAATCTATGGTACAAACCGTCACATGCAGTATTTTCAGGATGCTAGTGAAGAGATGAAGGTCGGATTTAATATTTAAGAATATTCAGCCCGAATACTCAATAAGCTTCATTCAACCCAGTTTAGAACAAGGCCACATCCTGAGCGCCACCTCAAAACTCTCAATTTAAGTTGTCCCAAACTTAATATTTCATCACTGTCAGTGAGGTCACTGTGATCTGCCGAAAGCATGTGATAATTTTAGGGTGACGCTGACGGTATGAAAAGAATCCATTGACAGAGAAAGAGTAGAAGACCTGCTAAAGATATAGACGGATGGAAAGAGAAAAAAGAGACAGGATAAACCGGGAGGTCTGAACCTAAACCACAGAGGCTGAGAATAAAAAAAACGCTGTCTCTCCAGGGAAGCGTTCCCTTGAGCATTTGGACGGCCCAAAGTAAACAGCAGTTTTAATGTGAAGGTGTAAGAAAAGCGGAGGACAGGAGAGCATTGTGCGCTTTACTGAAGGTTGCTCTTTTCGTGTGTGGACGGAGTGGCTTACTCATAGGTCTGCACATCCTAAACACCCCTTTAACCTAAAGAAGTCAAATAAACCTGTGTGTACATTAAGATGTTTGACTAAATGTGTGTGTTGGTGAGTGCTCACAGGTTTACAAAAAAAATAAATAATTAAAAAGTATTCAAAAAAATATATATATATATATATATATATATATATATATATATATATATATATATATATATATATATATATATATATTTGATAAAATTATTAATTAAGTATATATTTTTATAGATAGATAAAATATATGATTCATGTACGTAATAGGTTAAAGAACACTGTAAAATACTGCAGCACTTTCACCACTTTAAAGGAGAAATAACACATTGTCAAACATCAAGACTTTGATTGACAAAATGAGCAAAGAAAAGAATGTGAGACAGAGAGAAAGAGAAAAAGACACTGAGAACTGAAGTGGTACTACTGTCAGCTCACACATGTGATCTCAAATGCACACGCATCAGCTGTCAAAAACAGGACAGAGCTATTCGGTTTGAAGGCTGAACTGGAGCCCCGAAGACAAAATGTATAAAAATCCCACAGACTTACGCTGAAAGAACAGGATGTCATATAGACTTAAGAGTAAACTTATTTGAGGTAGGTTTTAGTTTTAGCATCAAAGATATACTATTGTAATTTTTATTACTATTTTTAAATAGTTTTTTTTAATCTTAGATATTCTGTTTCGTCATTTTATATATCATAACACAACATAACAATTGATAATATTAGACCTTTTTTGCACGCCAGCAGCTATTGTTCCTTTAAGATGCAGGCTGTGTTACTCGGCCAGTCACATAAAATCATGGCGAACTGGCTAATGCAGTAGGGGACCAGGAAAGCATGCACTTGTTTTGAGCAAACTTTGGACAAGTCCATCACAACCCAGTGGGGAAACAAGCTTTCTAGTATCAATGCAACATCGCCGTAATCAAAGATGCTGAGATAGTGGCTAAGCTGACAAGATTACCCCTCCCTCACGCGAACAGAGCTGATAAACAGACGTGTTATCGGCTGCTCGGCACGGGCCCGATGATTATCTTATCACATAACACTTAAGCCGTTACCCTCTTTTTTCAATTGTTTAAAACGAAATGAGGGCAGAAGACTTCACTATGTGCATTTATTTAACGCTGCGGTAGGATGACGGTATCTTTAAAAGTTTGATATCAAATCTGTGATGCAGTGCGTGAAGAAGAAAAAAACAACTGCTATAATGGCTGCTAAAAGCTCACCTCCAAGTAGGACATCGAGACACTGTACTGCATGTCGTCGCTGGTTTCTTCGATGGCTTTGAACAAGTCGTTTAATGTGCGAACGTAGATACCAGGTTCTCTGTCTGTTCCAAGCATAGTGTAAGTCTTCCCACAACCTGCAGACACACATCTGCTTAGCAGGACCACAATTTAACCTTGCAAAATAAAATAATAAAATAAAATCACTTTTATTCATTTACATGTTGGATTTTGCGTCACTCCCGCTGCGTATGACTAGGCTTATCAGTTGAAAATCTGCGACACCACCTCTTTTCATAATTGTGAAATAATTACCATATGTTCATCAGCGTGGCATAAACGGAAGGCTCAGGTGTGAGGTGAGTCATAGTGAGTGATACATAATGTTTACAGGTGGCTTTTATCCCTGTCAGGCTGAGCACAGATCTAAGCTTTATATAGCCACGGCCACAGACAGGAACAGTCAGTAAGAGTCATTCTGAGGACAGATTAGAGCATGTGAGCATACGGGAGCCACACAGACATCTGCTTTCCAGGAATGAACTTTTAATCGATCCGAAGCATAAAAACAGGTCTTTAATGAACAGATTTATTTTTGAGATTGAATATTACCAGATAACATGTTTATGCTGGAATTCAGTGAGCTGGGTTAATATATAAAGTGTAAAAATCCCAAATTGTGCTTTTTTTTCGAAAATCAGAGCATGTGACTTTGTTTACTTGACCTGTTCTGTAAACAGGAAGACGTACGCTTATCTGTGTGCCCTAGTGGTGCCTAGTTTGATTTTTAATACTTTTAATACTGCCATTGCAATTTGAATCAATAATCTAACACATTTACTAGCTCTAAGACATTTTTGCATTTTGGCAGTTTAAATCATATGCACTATTGAAATACTCCAATAAGATACAAAATATAACACAAATGCAAAATCATCAATAAAGTAAATCAGCAGATGTATTATAAATCTTAATCCTTGACTTAAATAATGAAAGACATCGTCCATCTGCTAACAGTGGTTTAATCATAACGGTATGAAGCTACTAGAGTACTTTTTAAAAAAGTTTTATTGTTTTATTGAAATTACTGTGGTTAAAAATATATAATAAAAAATATATTGCCCAGCCCTTGGTATGAATGATGTGTATACTGACCTGTGGGTCCGTAGGCAAAAACTGTGGCATTGTACCCAGATATGAGACCTTCGATCAAGCCTTTAGTCGTGGATCTATACACCTCGTCCTAAGGAAAGCACACACAAACAAATTTAATTGCAGATTTTGTGTATTTTCATCTTTCATTCAACCGTGTAGCAAACACAAATGCACTAAAATGAACACAAATAACTGCCTAAATGTGATCTCTTTTAAAAGCATGTTAACGTTTGTATGTACATGCACGAACACAGAATGGGCTTGCCTGCGTGGCTGAATAATCGAAGGCCACATCAAACATATAAGTCTTCTCTCTGGATCGATGAGCTCGAAGAATATCATCTGGATCCTCCATGGGGTCCATCAACACCACCATCTGAAAAAAAGGAAAGAAAAACACATGATTATAGTTTTTATATGCACTGCTTTCATGTGTAGAGTGTATATCAAAACCATTCTAACCTTTTATTCTGACAACATACTTTACTGGTAAACATGATCATAATGTTAGCTATCAGCTAACATTAACAACAAAGGCCATTTACTTCAGTTACAATGACAGAGTGTCGTAACAACACCTCTAAATAGAAATAACATAATGGATCCACATGAAAGACGTGGCTAGTGTTGTTTAAAATGAAAAGGTAAGTGTGTCATGATGGAAGACCCATCAAGCCTAATTTAGTTCCTATTTTTACATCGGCATTTCGGAAAAACGTTCCTGATGGAGTTCATGTAAGGAGCCCATGGGTGGCTTTGACTGCTCTAAATGTAACCATGAGGCTGAATCAGGTTGTATCAAGAGCACCACTGCTTCTGAATGAGCCTCGGAGCCAATATTCGAGTTAGTCAGAGCTCGCGAAAACACCCCTGAATCGTTTGATGACCCATTCAAACACAAACCACCGCTTTCTCTTTGAAGCCTCACGATTGTAATGCAGCAGAGGAGATCTGACTTTTAAAAGAGGCCAATTATAACAGCGCACAAGGCAAACATACAGACGTTCTTTGCAAACAGAGGAAGAGAAAAGACTGGGTGAGGAAACGAATGACAGAAAGGTGGAGACGAGGTGAAAAGGACAAAACGACATGCCTCATTGCATTTGTCCAAGGGAATGGACAACATGTTAATGCACTTCTTTACATTCATGCTTATTGCAAACACAGGGAGAGAGATACACTGCTGTTCAAAAGTTTGCGGTCAGTGAAGTCTTTCTGAATTAAATTATTATGTTTATTCAACAAGGATGCATTAAATTGATTAAGAGCGCTGGGGGAAAGGCATTTATAAAGTTAAATTCTGTACATTCAACTGATCTAAAGAATGTAAAATAAATGCACCATGGTTTACCAAGCAGTTTCATTAAGAGTAGCGGCTGCTAAAATGTCAGCTTTGCTTTGAAAAAAAAATAATAAAATCACATTTAAAATAATAAAATAAAAAATAGAAATTAATTTAAATCATAATATTATTTCACAATAATCCAGTCTACGGTCTTATAAATGCAGCCTTTCTGAGCTTTAGAAATGTCTTTCCAAAAACGTGAAAATGTATGGTACAGTAGAAGACATTGTAAACCCGATTAGCTTAGTCACTCACTTCAGGAAGCATCTTCCAAGAATACCATAAGTGAGATGCATCTCATGTGTTTTTTTGTGATGGGTTTATTTACAGTAAGCGCAGTTTCCGTGCTCTAAGCCATATGGTGCATGAGTTTATGTTATCTCACTATTCACAAAGTGACAGCTGTAGAGTGGCAGTTTGGCCAGTCCTAATGTTCTTAAGACACCAGTGCCAGTATGGTTTACGTGGCACGAGAGAATGACGCACTGTAATCAGTACTGGGTCACTGATCAGGTTCCACTCACCTGAAATGGTCCCTGCTCTTGATAAAAGCCAATACTGTACACCTACTGTATGTTCTCGTGTAATGCCACTGTTGGACAGAGGGTCCGATAGAGTGGAAGCATAAATGGTCTGAGCGTGACCGTGCTGAAATAATAACAAGATTAATAATAATAAACTGTTTCTCAAACTAAAATACTGTAATGTTAAAAAATTAAATATATACAATTTATTTTTAAAATAAGTCATACAAATGAATACAATTGAAACGCCATGCAATTTGTTTATATTTTAGATTTTGAGGCTTTATATGCTTTGTATTATATAAGTATTTTATGAGTTGTGTTTTATGATAATGTTTTTGAAATAATTATTATACTCAAAAATGCTGAATATTCACTAGCCCTGTTTCCAGTTTTGTCACATGATCATTCAGAAATGCAGATTTGATGCTGATATTTACTAAACACACTGACACACACACACACACACACACACACACACACACACACATCACACACACACACACAATGACATAACTGTATTTTTAAACACGTTCTGTGCGATTAAGTAAAGGTTTAAGTGAGTATAGTTTGTGCCGTCCCACACACATGGACTGACATGCACCGAGAGACTGATATTCTATCAGTTGTGCAGGGTGTGTCAGAGCAAGCTGGGTGGGCAGTGACAAGACTGACCTCATGAACAGAAGACCTGTGTTCTTCATGGCTAAATATACAAATCCACACTCTTAATCAGACACTTAGCCCCTCAGACATGAGAAGCTTTGAATCATCGTGAAACCTAACAGGTCTAACGTGAATTGTGTGGTAGAACGACATTCATCTTCCACTGGTCTTTTAATTACTTATCTTTTAAGAGTAACTGGGTGCTTAGGTTTAATCATACTTGTGCAAACATACCCTGTGACAATCAATGTACCATAAGGACCAATGGCAAAGACAAGCTAGTATTAGTAACCACAAGGCGATCGGTTGCTGCTAAGCAACTACTCCATTAAGAGATAAAAGGCAGAGTTAATGGGAAAGTACATCTAATAAGATAACAGGCTGAAGCCTGCAATATCTAGCGCAAGAAGTATGTGAAATCTCAGGTGCCTGGAATTTACTTGGGAATATGTTTCTCATGCATTTCATGCATATGCCATGGATAGCAATTAGATGATATAGAAAGTAAGTTAACCAAACCAAAAAAGTCATGAAAAGCAATCTACAGATCGCAACAAGACCTAACCTTAACTCCTAAAACATAATTCATAACTCAATAACACAATCTCCAGGCAATCATTTTTGTAAGATTTAATCTTAAATCGTGTGTTCAACGCAGTCCAGTATTGGCCATGACACAGGCCTGTCTGACCGATTAGAATCACTGGTCAACCATCTGAAGCCAGCTGTTTCTGAGGGCTCCCCTCTCAGTCTCACTGCCACAAAGAGAAAGCAAAAGAGGCCCCATTAAAGGGCTGCAGGCTATTCGGGAAAGCCATCTTTGGTTTCCACCTGCATAAAGGACAGAGGGCATTCACCTGGCCAGACGCTAACTGCTCCGCTAGTCCACTGACTAATTCATATGTTCATAAAGGTGACATGAGAACTCAAAGAGCCTTTAGGCATCATTACACTACACGAGACTTTATGAAATGGCAATCAAATGATACCTCAAATTGTTTGAGAAGGCAGTGGCAGCCAATGTAGCCGTGCTAACACACACGCTATCTGCAACACATGAGTCAGCCTATAAAAACAAAATGAGCCATGCGTGAATAAAGGGTGCTAAAATTAAAAGCGGAGCATGGTCGTGAAATATTAAAATGCCGTCAAAGATCAGCCAGGGTCTGAGCAACAGCCTGCTAATGCACCGACATGAAATCAATTAGCAATATGGTGTTATTTAAATAAGCACAAAGAATGGCACAGTTGTTGGGGGCGATAGTCCAAGTCATCCAGGCGGATGGAGTTACCAATTAACTGCGGGGTGAAGATTAGCAGCAAAGGGAGATGAATATTGGGATCTATCCAGCTTATAAAACACAGCAGTGGTCATAATGTATCAGAGAGGAGGTGGACCGGTTGTGTCGGCTCCTGCAGGATGGACTCACTGAACTACTATGACTACATAACCAAAAAAATAAAAATAAAAGACTCTATAAAACTCTATAAAAGTAGCAAATATTTACGTTTAACATTAAGTCTAACGTTTTTTTTTTTTTTTTTAGAACAGAAAAAGTGTTTTACAAAAAACAGGGTTATAAATATCATTTTAGCTCTTCAAAACTAATAAAAAAGGTTAAAAACTATGAGGAAACTACAAAAAAAGAGGAAAAATATTAAAATATTAAATTAAATATTCAGGAAAGGAAGAAATTAACAAATAAAACACAAATAATACATAAATCAATACAAATAAATACATAAAAATTAAATAAAATACTTTCAAGTATAATAAAATTGCATTTTAATAGCATGGTTTAAAAAAAAAATACATAGTAAATATGCTGCTGTGGTGTTGTGAGTAATGATATCACCTTTGATTAATTGTTTAAAATATTACAAAATGCAGTCTTTCAGCATTTTACAGCAGAGTATGTCATTTCTGTGCCTTCTCTTATCTTTTATTATTTCCATAAACAGATACTGTCACCCCAAATTCACATCATTTGTGGAGGGAAAACTGCATTTCTGCCTTGCAGATAGAGCTGATCTGCACATGTGCAATCACACGGCTCCTAATGTTTTTGTGTTTTGACTGAGAAGGATAAACCCTAGAGAGAACAGGGTGAGCCTCTTAATGACTAAAACTTCTTTCCGACAGGTAAACAGAGGAAGACAGAGAAAAACAAGGCAGAGAAAATGAAAGAGAAAGATGAGATACTGAGCGGTTACACGAAGCCAATGATGAGGACACAGATATGAGGAGGTGTCAGATTGACCCACAATTATGCAACGACTTGACAGAGGCAGACAAAATGATACGATCTCTTCATATTACTGATCCTGGCATTGTGATGCATGTAAACTCAGCCATGCTTTATCATAAGAGAGTTTGGTTCTCCAAGGCATCATCTATGAGTCACAGATAAAGCTGTGATGTAACCTGGGCCATACGATGCTACCCTGGGAAATAAAACCCACAGCGGCAAATCCACAGAAGTCAGCCTGACTCAAGCAGCTCTAGGGATATGAAACCTCAAACCTGGCACTACTCAACCATGCACACAAGAACTGAAAACATTATTCCTATGATGCGAAAATAAGAATGGAAGTGAACGTGCGTAAAATTTAAGGATCATTTAATTGTTCACACTGCACACAACGCTAAAATTGTTGCTAATGATGTCTGAAATATATATATATATTATATATATATTGTTTTGTAATATTTAATTGTATTCTCTCTCTCTCTCTCTGTACATACATACATACATATATATATATATATATATATATATATATATATATATATAATAAATATTAAAAAATAATATAATAATCTATTAATATTTAAAATAAAATAAAAACAACTAAAATAAAAAAAACTAACTTGTCATTGCATGTGAGTTAAGGTAATGTTTAAATGCTATATTTTTAAAAGGATTTTTTAAACATAATTACTTGAATAATAATTCTTAAGTATTATTACAAATATTTGTAATTATTTACCTGCCGTTTTGACTGCAGACAACACAAGTCATTTTTAATATCTTGTAGGCCATTATACGGGTAAAGAGCAGACAAAAATTGGTGAAACTGGGTCACATATGGCAAGTGAGCCAGGCTTGAAGATGAGATGTCAGCCATCTGAGATGCTGAAGATCAGTGGGCAGATGTTTGTCTTTATGTGTCTCTCCATGATAGGCAGGTTACTGTTTGCTCGTGTACCCATAGAGATGCATGTGTGTGCATGCTGATGATAAAGCATGCTTGAATGCAGGTGTGTTTACGCTGACATCTATGTGTGCATCTCTTCCAGATACTATGTCCCCTCCCTTGTATGACACACAGGTTGTCATGGCTACAGAGAAGCGGGTGTGGACCGACTCAGACACCTGCTGCTATTAGCCTGATGGAGAATGGTGATGAGAAGGGGCAGTTGTAGCTGTAGAGGGGCCTCACTGGGGTAGACACACACACACACAGGCACGGTTTTAACTCCCTGTAACACTGTCACACACACATTGGAAGCAGTATATCATTGACAGATGGCTATTCTGCGCCAATGGTTAGGGTAAGAAAAGACCCTTAATCATAGCAGAAAGAGCAGAAAGAAGGAAAGAGAAGAGCAGAACAGATGCATTCATTAACACAAAGTGCATCTTCTATCTTGTCCCATTCTCTATTAAAACCTTGAAATGAATATTTCATACAAACAATTGACATTATTTTGTCACTGACTTCTTATTTCAAACTATTATTTATCGCTGAACCACAAAAAAACATATATTCGCAACATTCTTTTAATCATCATATACATTAAAAACCATGTCTTTTGCCGTTGCTTTATTAATTTAATAAATTCTTGCTGAATAAACATATTTATTTAAAATTTCTTTAAGAAAAAAATCTTGCTGACCACAAACTTTTGAATGGTAATGTACATTTAAATGTTTCTTATTATATGAATCTTGAATATACATTTACATTTAATAGATGCTTTTATCCAAATGTAGCACACAAGTTGGACAATTAAAAAGAAGACACTTGCTTGATATTATTAAGTATTTTTCTTTTCATGTTCCACAGAATAAAGTCATAAGAGTTTGAGGGGGGGTCGTATCCTAAATAACTAAGAATTCTTACTTTTAGGACTAAAATAAGATTCATTCCTTCAATGAGGAGACCCTGCTAAGATCTTTCAGATCTTCACATGTCATTTGATTAACACACACACACACACACACACACACACAACGTGTCAAATTTCCATCACACCTTTAATGACCCTTAATGAGTTTGGTCACAGCAGCTGCAGGTGTGATGCCACATTATATTAAACAGATCAGTTTCACACTTCAGCATATCACTGCCCAAGTTAATAAGTCAAGTTAAAGTAAATAAATAAATAAAATAATATAAAATAAAATGTTATCAGTGTGATGAATGAAGGAATGTTTGGCCTTTCCTGAAAAAAAACATGAACCTTTTTGTTGTTCAAGAAGCAGAATTAGTAATTAGTAGTTTTCTCTTTAACCTTCATCAAGAAACTCTGTGTAACAAGGCAGGCGTCCATGACACCTGTCTGAACATGAGGTTTCTGCTCCATGCTGTGCTCTGGAGATAGGACAAGCGAATCACAGAGCCATCCACTCTGCATACGTGACGTCTGCGGGCCGCGTCAAACAATAGGTCCAAACACAAACCGTGCAGCTCCGAGTCTTGAAAAGGCCGTGACCTTTGAGTGGCCCTTTCAAAGCCAAGAGCTGTGCTTTGAGAAGGTGAAAGCTATCTGATGGGCCAGCCACCCCCTTCATTCCACTCTTTCATTTCATCATCCCTTCTTTCCTTCTCCGACACGGTACCCCAACAATGGTGTCTCCTCTTACAAGGGCCCTGAGTGCCTCCTCTGTTCTAGTGCTGCCAACCTGATACAAGCTACTTGGCGGAGCTTGTTCCTTTACTTTTTTAACATCACCCGTCTGCAGGCCACTCTGTGCTAGGCTATGCAAGGCTAAGCTAGCCGGCTGTAAACATACTTGGGAGTACGGAAAAAACTGGAGCTCAAATAAGTTGTCATTTTCAAGAAAAAGTTGTGAATAGCATCTGAATATTGTACTAGTACTAGTGTACTCTTGGATTCAACAAGTTAATTAACAATGCTAGAAAACTAAGTTAGACAGCTCCAGTGCTATAGCGGTACCATTTTTAGGGCATGTACTTGGTCTCACAAACATTTTATTCAAAATGGGGTCATTGGAGAATTGTCTATACCCTATGGTTCCTTGCATAAAATATAAATTTACCATAGTGCATAATTTGTAAACTAACATGTGATGTTTGCATCACATAATCAGCTCCGTATAGGCCTACTGCTTTTCTGATGCACAAACCTGTGTGGTAGCTGACCCTGTACAGCAATACACTTTCGCAAAACCCATAAACCACATAAAATGACTCAAATGCTTGTAGAAACAAGATACAGCGGCAAGGTTGAATCACAAAATGTATTTCATCTTGTTTGCTCTGAGAAATCTATCATTTGTCAAGCGTGTTCGAGCCTTAACCTTTTAGCACCACTTAACAGGCATTTCATTTCTGATAAACTGAGACTCAAAAGAACAACAAAACCCTGAAAATCGCACTTTGAAAATGTCATGAAACATACAAGAAGCTATGTGCAACATGGTTAAGTAAGCATGGGTTGGTATTTATTCTGCAATCCTGCATACCTATAGAATGTACTTAAAACTAAGATTCAGTATATAAAATTATGATTATAATTTGACAGCCATAATTGTTTATAAAGCCAAACAATAGGCAATATCAGTGGCTGTTCTAGTAAAACATAGCCAGTTGTGTAATATTGGACTATTTGTCATAATGCAAAGGAACTGAAATGGAGTCTTGGTTTTATGTTAGTCTTGGCTTTGGCCGTGTGGTTGAATTTACATTGTCCTCGGCCTAAGTACTGTTTCCTGGCAACTTGGTCAAAACACTATAAAGATGAAGTCCATAACACTTCTACTCTCAATAGCATCATTGGCACTGACTCAAAAAAAATAATAATCAGGATCATGCACTGAAGAAGTTCTTGCTCTACTTGTGCGTCAACATTTAAGTTACACACCAGTGCATCTGGGTCATCTGACCTAACTCTTGATTATTTTTTTTTTGTTTGTTTCCACCAATAGAGTCATGAAAACATCACAGAATAAACAGGCCCTGACATGCCTGGGAATGAGCAGATATATCAGAGGCTGTTTGTGTTTGACAATACAATTTGACAACACCATACTTATCTAAACATGTGCAGATTGGGCAGTCGGCTTCTTCCTTTTGGGGCAGCACCGATTCAGCCATCATCCAAGTATACCAATCTCCTCATTAAGTTATCTTAGATGTTTTCTCAATGAATTCGAGCAGAGATTAAACCGGATTTCACTTAACTGTCAGAAAAACTTCATAAACTTAATGGCCTCTGACAAACAATAAATCCTTTTTGGTACCAGAGGGATAACAGCCCAATATTTTTAGAGTCTCAAGCTGATCTCCATTTTCACTGATGGGCTTTACAGTTAATACAATGAAAGGAGGTTTAAACACAGACCGGACTCAACTTAAAACACATGCAGCCACTTGCCTCACTTTTTATAAGTTAGAGCGGTGTCAGTGTGTACTACTGTATCTTATTTTCCTGAGATTACCTTGGCATTTATACAGCTTCACAGCTGGGACGATAGCCATCCACCCAGTGCAGAATGAGGTCAAAGGCCACTTTCAGGTCAAGACATGGAGGTCAGCATTGCACAACAAAGTGGGACATGACCGATGGCTGAGACCACATCACAGAGATTTGCACCCTGAGGTCTAGACAGTTTAAGTGTATCGTCAACAAACTTTTCTACAGAGCGCAGTAAAAGACAAAAACAACAGCGCAGGCTGTACTAACACCAAAGGGACAACACTTTCACAAAACAACGTACAACTGGCAGTTAAGGAATTCAAACTATGGAGCCTGCCATACATTAGATAAGACTACAATATGAATGAAATAATGATAATTACAACAAAACCATACTAATTACTGAGAAATATGTGAATATGATGCAAGTGCTAGCAACATTAAGGTCAGGGGTTTGATTGAAAGCAAGTACTGATGAAATAATAATAATAATAAGTATGAGAATAATTGTACCTTGATGTACAAAATAAAAGTGTGATTTTAATTGTAAAAACACTACTGAAATGAATGAATGAATGAATGAATATATATATATATATATATATATATATATATATATATATATATATATATATATATATATATCATATAAAATAGGTATAATTAAAAAAAATAGGTTAACAGTAATTTCCCATACTATATACAAGGAAAAACTGAAAAACTGTAAAACATCTATCTAGACATTTAATGTAATTTTACAGTAAATCCTGTTAATTGTACAGTTATATACACACTAAATAGAACATGTCAATGTATAATTTACAATCAAAAACTGCAAAATAATATTCCCAGAATTCCCAACGTGGCACTTCACATCACAGCAAGTCTTTTGCTTAAATATGTTTCTTAATAGATTTTGTTATTAGTTATGTACATTGGGGCTTTATGCTATATCTTCTGTTGTTTAATAAAAATGTTTATTGTATTACATAAGTGCCATATGTTACCATGATGGTGTTTTGTGTTTGCATGAATGCAAACTATAATGCAACCTTCTATATATTAACATATACGTTTTGTGGCACATTTCTGCATTGTTATGGTGCTTGTCAATATGTTAAATGTACAAAACAAATTGTAATAGCAGTGTGCATTGTTGAATTTAATGGTGTACATTTAAATTTTCTTCTTCGTAAATAACAGTATTATACTGTAAAATCTACAGCTTTTGGCTGCAACTATGTTTACATTTTTTACACAATTATTCTGGCAATCATAGCTGCCAAAGTTTTTATTTTTTTCCAAAAACTACAGATTTTTCTTTTTTTTTTTTTTTACAGTGTGGCTTTGAGATAAATCCATTGGCAATCCATTAGCAAACAGAAAACAGTATTTCACAAAGAAAAGAAATGCACTCCATAGTTGTTTGAACTCAAAACAAAAAGAAACCTTCAGTGGGGCTTCACGCTGAGCTGAAAAGGTCCAGCTGCAGTTTCTCTGGACTCCGATCACATATAATCTGGAACGTGATGAGTTATTGTACTTGGCTGAGCAGGTACAAAATGGCTTCATCGCCAATGTTTTGCTCTGTCTGCTTGGGTCAGTATGACCTTCCACGACTGTTCTTGTGAGAAACTTATCCAAAATAATATTCAAAAATGACATGACGCTGGCAGCAACTCTTCACAAGTCTCACTGCTGAGTATTATCTTTCACATGCAAAAGGACACCAAAGTACAACCTCCTCCCCAAACCAGGATATCCGACCTTGATGATCACTCACATGCACCGAGCCCAACCTCACGCATCCACCTACCTTTCATCAGCACTCATCAGCAGGCGAAATAACATGCTTCCTCCCTATGGGACGCAAATGATGAGAAAAAACAAGCAATCTGCCTCACGCTCATTTTGGCTAACAAGTGCAAAAGCGTGAGACAAACACAAGCCTCATTATGAATGAGCATGCAGGACAGCAGGAAGGTGCAGTGGGACTGAGTCCAGTGCAAGATAATACCAAATAATAGCCCATAATAAGCCCTCCAAGACCACAGAGAGCTTCAAAACAGCTTTATTACCTCAGATAGCAATGACTAACACTGCTGAGTGCTCTTCTGAGAACGGAGAAGCTCAATGCAACCTGAGAGCTCCTCATGGCCCTCTTAAGCTGAGTTCCTATGCCTGTTTCTATCTATCTATCTATCTATCTATCTATCTATCTGTGTATATAACAGTATAGAAATCAATACTATGCAACTTACAGGCTGCTTAAGATCAACTACATGATACACATAATTGATTAACAATTGTTGATGATAAATTTGCGTAAGACTCATTAGGCAGGCCGAGCTTATGTTGTGCCACTGAGTCGGCCATGAGATTTTAGGAACTCTACAAGACCAACAACTTTGCCCCCTTTGTTTATTTCTCTCTTTTTTTATTATCTTATTGATTTCCAAGATGTTCTGTTTGTCATCTTTCTAACTAAACTGACTTCATGTATCTGGTCTGCTCGCACTCTCTCTCTGTGTCTGGTATCGCCAGTGCAGAGAACCAGAGCTCAGGTAGAGTTGAAGTTGAAGGTTTGCCAGACCATAGCTTGTGTAACAGGTATTGAGTGCCACAAGGGATAAGACAGATCCAGCTACATTTCACTGGCTGCCCTAAAGCAGGAGAACTGGACACAGGCCAGCAGAACAGAACATTTACGATGAGAACATGATGCACAAAACACATTTTTATATTTTCTGATGAAACACGTATTACCTAACACTGCTGTATCTATCTTGGTTATGGTTATAGCAAGAGTTTGTAAGTGAATTTGGACAGAACTGGCCAAACTCTAAAGATGCTGAAGTTCTTACATTACCAAAAGTACATAATATATAATATATAATCAACTGAAAATGTAAGGGTTTATATAAATCTGTACAAATATGTCATTTTGGCCCACAAAACCTACAAAGTTCCCACTAAAAAAAATAAATAAAAAGATTTATCAAGGTCTATTTTAAATGACTTCCTTAGATTAAAATTCAATTCCAAAGTTCTAAGTCTACCTAATCTCAAATTTAATTCTGCAATTTAATTTAAAAAGCACATTCAATTCAGTTTTGAATGGTGCACGATCATGTCGTAATGTAGACTTTAAATGAATAGTTTGCCTAAAAAATTCAATTGCAGCATATTTTACTCACCCTGAAGCCATCCTTGATGTACATGACTTTCGTCTTTCAGACAAACACAGTCAGAGAGTTTAAAAAAGAAATTCCTGGCTCTTCCAAGCTTGGTAATGCTCGCGGATAGTGACCATTACTTTGAAGCTCTGTAAATGGTATATATCGGCCAAGTACTGCGAGGTAAAACTAACCTATACGCCTTCCTCTGAAGCAGATCAATCGGTTTTTGCAACAAAAAGTATTTCTAGTTTTCATGGCTGTGTGCGTCGAAGCCGTATAGGTTAATTTTACAATGCAATACTTGTGGATATAACCAATTTACAGAGCTTCAAAATAATGGTCACTATCCATGTGCATTATCAAGCTTTAAAAAACACTTTTGCCTTATGTCAAACACCATTTGCATGTATCATTATGAATCAGTGAGCTCTGCATTAACTTCAGTTCAATGCTCAGGCATAGAGGCAATCAAGACTGCAGTGATAAGGTCTCGCACGCTGCTAGAGAACCCTTCAGCACACTGCGATCCTCTTCAGCCTCAAGACTTATCAACAGTGCCCACCTCACCCGATTAAGAGGGGAGGAAAGGAGAAAGAGAGAGGATGATCAGACGGTGAGTCCAGAATAGGACGGGTCTGTATACATGAGTAAAGAAGCATTTGCTAAACCACTTAAAGAAAGCCCATGTCGCCAGGAACAGTTTTTTTAAGGTCAGACAGTCTATTAGTGCAGCATTACACATCCATTTAACTTCTCAGCTAGCATTGTAAACACTGACATCTTTTTAAACACACTTCAGAGTGTCAACACTAATAGGCCAACAACTTGGCTAATATGTTTTATGGTTTTTACAGTTCACTTGAAAGAAAGTTACAAATACATTACAAGTAAATAAATAAAATCCTCAAAATTTCAATCCACCTCTCTTAAATGATTTTAGACAGATCTAAAAAGAAAATTGAGCTGAACGTCATATAACTTTATAATTAAGTTTAGTTCAATTATTTAATTTTAAAACCTATGTTGACATTTCACTTTTTTTATTTTTTACAGATTTTGAACTATTACATGATTCCTATAACGACCGATCACATGATTTAAAAAATTAGGTTTCTGGCTTATAATCCATGTTTATTAGCTATAAGGCCATATGCTACTGATCAAATATGATCAAATTTATAGTTATCTCCTTTTACAAATATATTAAAAATATCATTTGATATCATTTGGTATCAATGATTATTGATTTTTTTTTTTTTTAATTCTGTTTTAACAGTTGACTGATAAAATTTTAATTGATTTACAAATGCAATGAAAAAACTATAAAAACGTCTTAAGAAATCAAAAATATTTTTGTAAATTGCGTAAGCAACTAAATTAATAACATAAAACAGTATCAAGAATAATAAACTTATGAGAGGCAATGAAATGAAATAAACCTTCACAAACATAATTTTGCATTCAAACATTTGACTAACGTTAATATACATTTTTCCATTCACAATCTCCTCATCACAGGCAGGCACAGCATTCATTTCAGCATGTGTTGAATTTGTCTGCACTAGATGTGCCTATATCGTATCTTTCTCAATCGTTATTGAGGTGTACCATCAATAATTATCTGATCGTGAACTCACATCGTAAGTTCCTCCCCTTAACGCCAGCTGCCTCTGACTAGCATTAGCAAGTAGCAAATCTTCCCTATGTTGTGAGAAACCTTGTTCATCAAACGGTTTCATGAATTAGTTTGGTCTAAAAAGCAATTTAACAGAAAATCAAGTCGTTTATTTGACATCATAAAACTTTTTAAATCAACTTGGCATTTTTATTGTTTAAATAAAGACAGAACATTATAAAAAAAAAAGACTTTGTAATGTATAAAGATAAGAGTCTTAATAAAAACCTGCGGGTGGAAAACTACTATATGGGCTGTAATGACCCCCTGTATATGGCCAATGGCTCTGTATTCCAGTGATGGACATTTACAGAGCAGGCCAGGGTGCGTACACCATAAAACACAAATGCAGAGAGTCAACCTGTAAAAGAGCTGAGTCTAACAGTTGGCATTTTCCCCAGCAGCGCTGCGTCTAAATCTTGTCCGTTGAAGGCTGGTTTTGTTTGGGGAACTATTTCTCGGCCCAGCTCTGAGCCTATTCAAACAGAACGCCTGTAAAAGACACCAAACACTACTCTGTGCGACTCTTCCCTCAGCCTTCGCTGGCCCTAAAGTTATTATCCTCCCTCCAAAATAAGCCTAAAAAACAGCAGCCGGGCCGTCGAGTGCAAGCCTTGAGAACACTAAGAGAAAGAACCCAGGGAGCGGCGGGCGCTTTGAAAGCCCATAACCATAATTATACCGGAGATGAATATCTTTGATCCGTTCGGAGCGGTGGGGTGGCAAGAGCGATGCCATGATGGAGGCTCGTTCTGCTAATTCGCTCTCTCTGTTATTGGACTCGAGGTGAGAGCAATTTGAATGTCCTCCCGGAGACACGAGGAGGAGAAAGATGGCAGAAACTGAATACAGAAGGGCCAAAGCGGTGGCTTTGTTGTGCACAATGGAGGGAATTTGCCATGTTATCAGGTACGACCCGAGCTCGGATGAATGCGGGGCTTTGTTTGCCCGCCAAGGTCTTTAAAGGGAAACTCTGAGGTCTATTCTTCCTTTCACGTCTTTCCTTTCTTTGTAGAAGGAGCGGTGTCCGAACCACCTGTGCTAACCTAAAAGAGATGCATCATGGGTAAATATTGCGCTATGAATGCGATTTCTGAACAGTGCACGGATATTGTGCGTCAGTCTTTTTAAATAAGAATCCAAAGTGAGTGCGATCGAGATAACTGCTGTTTTTGTTAGCATGCGCCCTTAAGAAGAACTTGCATCCTTCAGCGCTTATGTTGTTTCGTGAAAGGGGCGAGAAAAGGAAAACGAACAATGGCCCTGACCTTGTCTGTGGGTTCTCATGGCAACAGGGCACAGCCCACTGTTTGTGGGAGAGAGGGGGAAAACAGACACGCTAGCGAGCAGAACAGTTAACGACCTTTAAAAGCAACAGGAGACACATCCCTCGCCACATCCAAATCTCATTCACCGCCAATATGTTGTCAGGAGCATACTGAGGGTGTAATTACGGCCACAGTGATTTTCTGACTTCCTGCAACACTTCCTGCTGCCAGTCTCTCTCGAATACGCACAATAGCTTTTAAATGACTGTTCAGAACAGCAGATTTTATGATAGATTTAAGTTTAAGCAATGACAAATAGGGCAAATATGATCGGCCTTTTACTATATGGGCACAAGGAATAATTATTTTTTATATTCAACAATAGAAATATGTATCTACATTTGATATAGAAATAATTTTCTCAGAAATTGCAAATAAATAGCAAGAAATGGCAATTAATGCATACATTTAAATTTATTATTTTTTGTCTCATTAAGACTGCATTTTTTTAATTACAAAAAAGTGTAAAATAATAATATAAATAAAAAAAAATAAATAAATAAATAAATAAATATATATATATATATATATATATATATATATATATATATATATGGTGCTCCATTTCTTACTATTATCAATGTCTGAAACCTAAAACAGGGATGCTTAATATTTTTCTTGGAGACTATGACATTCTTTGCTGAACAAATCTTTTCAAAAAAGCTGCATTTTAAATATACTTTTATAAATTTTAAACAATAAATGACTTTACTGTCATTTTTGATCAAATTATTATACCCCAGAGGAATAAAAGTATTAATTAAAAAAAAAAAAAAAAAAATATATATATATATATATATATATATATATATATATATATATATATATATATATATATAACGTACATACGTATTTAATGATTATGTCCACTGATTTCAGTTAATTTACAATAAATCTATGACAAAACAAGAGAGATAGTAACTTTACAATTTTACATTAAAAGATGTTTACATTAAAAGACAGCTCATGAGGTCATTTCATCATGGCTGACACTCCACCTTAATCACACAAAAACAAACCTGTCTTAACAATAACAAGTAGTAGAACAAAGAAGCTGAAGACGAAGCTTTAATCGCTTATGCTCCACAATGAGCTTATGCGATTATAAGAGAGTTATGGCTCTTGTCACGGGCCGTCGTGAATGTTTATCTGGGTTCTGAGGTTTAGTGGAGGGATGCTTTGATTAACACTACATGCATCCACCTTTTAATAAAAACACTGCATGTGTGAAACACCACTGAAAGGAAGCCGCTGTGGGCCGGCGAGGTGTCAAGGTGCCAAGTCGCCTCATTGATATGTATCATTAATGTATAATGACACACAAGTAAGGAGAGGTGACAGCACGGTTCAGCCTCCTCAGCATGTGCTTATGCATGTATGAGAGAACCAATTGCTTTGCAGTGTATGTCTGGAAGCACACATGCGTCATCACGAGCACCTCACCTTAAGGAGAACGTGAGGTCTCGGTGTGTTTGACTCGGTAAATTAGCAAAAGCACACGGTTCTTCTTTTTAATGTTCTTTTTCATTTTTAGCAAGTATATTTAGTCAGTTTTAGACATGCTGCATAATATTATTTCTGCTCAAAATTATTCACGATTACATGGCTGTTGTTCTTTATTTAATCAGAAGTAGTGAATTGCTAAAGAACAATTAAAGAGTTAAATAAATTATAATATGAATGAACACACTGTAGTCGTTATGAAAATTGCTCCAACTCAAAAGCTTCTTTCTAAAACAGGGGAATTCCTAATATTGAATCCACATTATAGTTGCGTTCTTGTTTAGACCTTTTCTGTTAAAACAACAATAAAAAGACTTTGCATTGTGGCACAGAAGTCATGTAAGCGCATCTTTCCAGCAACCACAAACGCAATTAATATTGTTGCGAATCATGTTAGAATTTTACAGATTCATACAGATTCAGAGTGAAGAAATACAGTCTGGCTGTGTTACATTTTAACCTAAGTAGAATCTCTCAAAAGTGACTGTTATCTCCAACTTATACGTTTTCAGATCATCTTCTTTTTTCCAAGGTCATGGTTGCCAGATTGCAAAGACTAAGTAAATACTAGGAAGAAAATGTGTCTTTTTCAAAAAAAAAGTTCTAATTTGAACCTCAAGAATACACAATCATGGAGGACTACATTTTTCCTCTTTGCTTTATTGCTGTAGAAAATATATAGAGATTTTGGATACAGAGAGTTTGTTTAAACTCAGTCTTTTTTTTGTGTCAGTTTTTAAAAATGCCTTGTCTTTGTATTGAAAAAGGTCCAAATAGGTTTTTACCTCATAGTTTAATGTTAAACTAACATTAAATAAGACTACCACACACATTACTAAGGTAGAGAGGTAAATAAATACCAATTTGTCCATGTCATCATAAAACAGATTTAGCGGTCAATGGAAGTCAGGTAACATTTAAGCAAGCTCTTGTGTTTGATTAACCAAAGTCCCCAAAGCACACGTATTAGCTATTCCGTATAAAGAAAGAAATAAAATAAAAGATATGCACCCATCAGATTTAGCTTTGAAGGACACGTTAGAGTTGATGATGCACCGACCCTGGCATGATCCTACAGCCGTCAGGTGGTTGCAGGTACAGAAGAGCAGGTGGCTGCTGTCTAAGCCACCCAAAGCCCCTGTCGGTGAGATCATCCTCTTAAGGTTTACTCCTGCATGAGTGTCTGCCATCATGGGGAAAAACACCACAGACACCACTAACAAAAAAAAAAGGCTTAGTCTACTAGTAGATGGTGCTGCCATATGGCGTGTTAGGCACAAACAGATAAGAAAGGCGCTTAGTTTGGTTTGTCAGCGAATCTGGATAATTACTTACTAGCTTAGACCAGCAAGAACTGGTCTTGGTGTTCGCCAGCGAACATGCGTGCATGTTTTTGTGCGTGTGTTTGTATCTTTTTCTACACTTACACAAGCTCATTATATGTTTGTACTGGCGGTCTTGTTCTCTTTCTCTATTCATGGGGATGACTGCACAAACATAATACACGGCGTCAAAACCTTTCTGTACATGCTACTAATCCCATCAGCCCTTGTATAACCAGTTTGCATTGTTATGTCCAAGTCCTCGGATGTAAACATGCCCACCTCAGCTGACCGTCCGTGGGTACAAAGTCGACATTAGTAATTCACAATTATACAGTATCTAACTGAAAACCAGGAACCACGGGTGAAGACTTCTTCAAGCATCTAGCATCCACCAACAACTTATTAATAAGTGATACTGTTGGTAAACATAACTACAAAATGGGTTTTGATGACAATTATTAGAAAGGAAGTTTCTACCACAAAATAAACTAAACAAGGAAATTAATAAATAAAATAACTGCATGCAAACGTTTACCTATATCTCAAAATTATGATATTTTGCTTTTGATACTCGGAATTCGGACTTTCTCGCAATTCCAAGGCTACTTTTCACAATTCTGGCTTTTTCTCCATGAGAATTTACATATCGCAATACTAACTACATAAAATGGAAAGATTTTTCAATAATGAGAAAAAAAGTCAACATTTCAATCTCTGAGGTTCTTTTTCAGAATTCAGAGATTTTTTTTTCCTCTGAATTCTAAATTTAAATCTCATAATTCCGTGTTTGTTTGTTTTTTCAAGACGTTTATCTCTCATTCATATCTCAATCCAGAATCGTGACACGTACGGCAAACTCATAATTGAAAGAAAAAGTCAGAACTGCGAGGGGGCAATCTCAGTTATCTTTTTTTATTTTTAATTATTTTTTATAATTGTGTGGTCAAAACAGGCTTGCATACATCTTAACAATAACACTGAAACTGACTCAAGATAGCAGAGAATGTGAAAAAAGGTCATTTTGTTATATTTATTTAAACACTTAAATGTGTACGATCTAGATCAAATGGACTGTTTTACCATTTATCCTGTATTTTAATGCATCATCAGCACAGTACCTTTCAACCAAATTCTCCTAACCTAAAAAAAGCACTGTCAATATAAGGTTTACTTAGTTAATAACTCAGTTATAATCTAGTTATCTATTTTCTAGTTATTGCAGTTACTGTAATAAGCGTAGTATGTACATGAGGAACGGGACAGTAAAATAAAGAGCCAGCAAAAGCTCCACGTACAATTAGCATCACGTTCTGTTCCACATAAGTGTGAAAAGCATTCGAATTTATTCTTTTGCCAGATACTTTTAACCAAAGAGACGCACATTCATGCAATCCAGCTATTAACTGTAAACGTATCAAACCTTGGCACGCTGGGAACACGGTCTATAATTTGCATAATTTCAAATTTCAGAAGCAGCACTTTCGTATTGTTCCGCTATAATTGTAAATCGCACGAATGTCACTGCCTGACGCATGCCAGCAAATACAGTTATAATTACAACAATTAATCAATCCGAGATCAGAACGAAATGGGTGAAGATAATTATAACTGCCTGCTTTTGCAGACTCCGGCAAAGGAAATGACGTTATGTCACGCTAAGGTCTCACAGCATTGGCTAATTGTCTTTGTGACTCAGACCCCTGAGACAGCATATCTGACCGCACTCGCCTCATTCACTACCACCGGGCCTGGTTAGCACCTGGGTATTACAGCCGACGAGAGCCCTGGAGACACTTAAACCAGCCTGCGGTTAACGTCGTCATATGAATTACCAAACTACTTTAACGCAAGACTTAAAACAAGACAATGCACACAGGCACGCACGTATATTAAACTTATTTTGAAATCCGCAAATGCATTAACGGCAGTAATATATTGCACAGAGTCCTGTTTGTTCCATGCAAAAAAAAAAATTATAATTCTTGTGAGATATAAACTCAATTATGTTTACATCACTCGCTTATTTTGCCACAAAAAATGTAATTGAACCCGTTTATCTCATTTTCTCTCAATCGCACGATTCCATTCGTTTCTTCTCAGAATTGTGAGTTTATTATTAGCAGTAGTAGTGTTATTAATAACTAAACTTTTGCAATTGCAATTGCAAGTTGATGTTTCGCAATTCTAAATGGATTTTAATCTAATTCAGTTTTTTTCCGAACGTTGAATCGAACTCAAAATGGTCATTCTGAGTGAAAAGTGGGAATTCACAACAGGCTTCCGTAGTCTCGGTCATTAGTCAAAATCTGTAAAGCCCTGCTTCTTATTCAGGCCAGTAACCAACCACAGGAAGAGACCATTAGACCTAAAAAAAGCATGTATAGCTGTTACTAGTTCAAGCTTTTTTCTCTGAACAGCGTGAGCACAGGACTCATTAAAAGTAATGCTTTAATCAAAAGCTGACCGATTTTAATGGCGCCTCTTTAGTGCCTAGACAGAAAACAACATAGATCCGCCACAAAATGTACTGCAGATTATACAAATACGGAGCAAGGAACAATAAGAGCGCGCAGTCGCCGTTTTGAGGCAGTTGTACACATTTTTCATTGAGAAGAAATAATAAAATGCAGTGCTGACTCCGTGTCTCACACACACACACACACACACACACACACAATAACTGACACATCTGTCTGGTCTGACCTGGTCATCCACTTTGTGGGCTATAATAGTGGCTCCTTCCTCCAGTTCAGCATCACTCAAGGGCCGAATCCGCAGGGCCACCTGCAAAACGGCAAAAAATAAGGAAATGGCACTGGTTTCGAAAAGGATTTGAACCCTAAGCTATTTTTACAAAGCATGCATACCACTGAACAGAATAATAATAATGAAAATAATAATAAACCAAATGGCTCTAATTAAAAAATAGGTCATATTTTGAGTCCTATTTTGTATCGAATGCAGTGTAGTGATATCCTTGGGAAATGGAAGATAGCGGTTTACATTAATCGAAGGTGAGCTCCGTATTCTCAATAGTTTTCATTTTAAGGGAATTTCCGTTTGAGTCTTAAAAATACAGAAAGAACCGACGGGTCACTGTGCAGCGATGCAGCTCTGCAATCTAAGCACTTAATTATGCAATATAAATATTATAGCTGCAGGCGTTATTGCTTCTAGAGGAACAAATGGCATCATTTAATATGATAAAAGGATGCGGCAAAACCAGTTCTGTTTCATACAGCCAATACTCACATAAAGTCAGATTTTTTTTTGTGTGTGTGTGTTAATGTTATTAATTTTCTAAACGTGTAAAAACTGGCCTGGAAAAGGTACGTGACTGTCTCAGATTTACATTAGCTAAAGAAAAGTAATCTTACAGTGTCTTACAGTGGAAGAAGAGAAAGGGAACTTAAACTGCCGCTCTGAATTATTGAGAGGGGGGCAAAAGATCACTACAAAACAGGTATTAAGCTCCCAGAGAATCTAAATATAACAAGTGTAGACTGTCAGACTGAAATCTGTTCGGGGGTTTTAAGTAGACAAGCCGTCAGGGAATGAAATGGGACTATAGAGGTAAATAAAATCCTGTTATTTGCATATAAAGTTATTGGCTAAGCACAGCCGAAACTATCACATTTGTATGCGGTATGCAGAAATCATATACGCACGCATACTTAGTTAAATGCGTAAAGTGTCCATATTTAAATGTAATATTTTTTGTATGTTTTGGAAATTTTTTATCATGTTTTTGCCTCACTAGATGATTTTAAAGTTCATTTAAAAAAATTACACACAATGTCTCTGTCTCTATAAACTCTTTAGAACTGCATTTTATATATATATATATATATATATATATATATATATATATATATATATATATATATATACACATACAAATACATGTATATATATATATATATATATATATATATATATATATATATATATATATATATATATATATATATAGTTATGAACTGCATACAGTCTGTATAAAAGGATATGCAGATAAATACTAATATAACTATAATACTGCATAATACGTATACTGCATATTCACTCTGTAACTCTACACTGTAATTCTCTTATACATAAATTATTATTATTATTATTATTATTATTATTATTATATTAATGGTTGAAACACCAAAGTCTACAATGCTGTTAAAATATAAACTATACATTTGCTACACCCAAAACAAATATGTAAACACGTTTTCTAATCTACAAAAATACACATTTTTCGGCTGAACGCAGTCAACAAACTCTACAAGACTCAAGTGCAGGTAAATAGTAAGTCAGGGGACTCACTGTCAGCTGATGGTCCTTTGATTCTCCAGTGTCCTTCATCGTGATGTTTCGCGGGACGTTTTCACGGCTATTTGTCAGCTAAAACGCGCGCGTCACGCGAAGGGAGCGCAGCAGGCGCCGCGCGGTCATGATTCACCTGCGCTTCTCTCTCTGTGAGATTAAAAAACACGCTAGACGGTCAAACGCGGGTCGCGAGGGTCTCTTAAACGCACGCGAAGTCCGTCAGGTCCATATCTGAGGATGTGTGTTCCTCCACCCACAGTAAACCGTGTGTGTGTGTGTGTGTGTGTGTGTGTGTTGTGTTTGTGATGTCCCTAGAGATGAGAGCAGTAGTGCAGTGCGCACTGAAACGCGTCACTCACCGCCGCTGATGCTTCTTCACTCAGGTGGACAGAAATTCTCAAACTGAAGCAGCAGCGCCGCTCGCTGGCCAGGAATTGTATTGCAGTTTTCTTCCTTCGATTCAATACTGTGGGTCGTGTTTTATTTCAGTATGTTATTATTATACAAAAATAAATAAATAAATAAAAAATTTTATATATATATATAATATATATATATATATATATATATATATATATATATATATATATATATATATATATATATATATATAATGAATTTTTATTAATTAAATTCTATATAATTTGCAATATACAATAATTGAAATAAGAATTTAAGATTAAATTCTATATAAGCTTCATATAGCAATAATTGAAACAAATATTTATAGATCAGAAACCCATATAGCTATATATATATATATATATACAAACAATATATATATATATATATATATATATATATATTCTGCTTAGGGCTTAGGTCCATTTTTAAATTTGATTTTATTCATAGGTAATATACATGTGGAAGGACAAAATATAATCAAACAATAATGCATGTTTACAATTTACTTAACCAATTTTTTTTATTACAAAAAGTCACTACCAATTACATCATTCCATTTCCGATAACATCATCTGATGCTCTTTTGAGGATATTAAAGAAAAGCGAAAATCTGAAACAACACTGACGACTGCTGGACTTATTGCAATAATCGCATATTAATAAAATAAAAATGCTAAATGCATTTTATTTATTGCAACATTTCAACTGCATTTATTCCTGCACATGCCTGGTTAAGTCAAATTTATGTAGCACTTTTCACAATATATATTGTTTCAAAGCAGCTTTACAGAGTTCCTGGTCATACTGTGAAACTGCATTTCTGGTATTTAATGCCTATAATATAATATGTTCATGATAAATAAAAGTTCTCTCACTGAATTATCCCATTCCACTCAGAAATACATCACATTATAGAAGCGAAATGGGTTGCGAACACGATCTGTGTATGAGAGCAGCTCTTTTTTGGCAATCTACAGAGATATTTCTCTTCTTGTAAAGGACGATACACCGTTAGTATCGCGCTCCTCCTGGAAATCTTTCTCTTCACACACACCTTTCTCCTGAAAAGGGAAAAAGAAAGTCAGATCAAAAACTATGAGACCAGCCAAACTACTTCTTTGTCCAATTAACTGCCTAGAAATCATTAGCGACACATACAGCAAACCTAATTATAAACCCCCTCTTTATTTTCAAATAACTTAGGTCCTTGAAAAGGCCAAAACCATTAATCACACGGGCCTTTGAGCAGAAAAGCCTATAGCAATACACTTCTGATGCTCACGCAAGCTCAAAAGCCTCCTCACCAATCACAGAGGAGCATAAAGCATTCTGGGTATAGGCGAAGTGGACTTTATTGATTTTTCTTTCTTTGTCTTTCACAAAAGAGCTTTTTCACCCCAGCTATCAGGGTTATATATAGAGCCCTGAACCCTTATCTTATTGGAGCAACAGTCCAAACACGGGGTGCAATTTGTTTAAGCTCAACAAAGGGGGGCGATTTCATTTGATGGGCCGTTCTGAAACACACACATATGACAACGCCCATCAAAACACACAGATGCGTGGTTAAAAACCTCGATTAAAGGTGACGTTTAAAACACCGGAGTAAACATGTTCGCTCAAGAAACCTTGTTTCGTTCCTTCTCCTCTTTCTTCTTCTCGGCTTCCATGATGTCGAAGAACTCTTTCTCTGCACGAGCCACTAGCTCCTCTGCGCTCTCCTCCCCGTCTGCTTCTTTGCCCTCGTCTTCTCGGCTCTGTTCGGAGCGGCTGCGTTCCTTCAGACGCATCTCTCTGTGCCGAGCTTCCAGAATCTTCTCCCGCTTGGTCTCACGTTCAAACATCTGCAAAAATAAAAGTGTAGTGTATGATAGACGGATGTACAGTACGTACAAAAGTACTTCTATTCTTTTCATCAGTGTCATTAAAAACATTTTAATTCTAGTTTTATATTAGAGAGTGTAATAGAGTGTAATAATTTTTTATAAAGTATATATATAATAGTATATATATATATATATATATATATATATATATATATATATATATATATATATATATATATATATACTGTATATATATATGTTGTCTTTATTGGACAAAATAATAGATTTGATCAATTTTAGCTTTCATTAAATTGATCAAATGCATGGAAAAAAATAAATAAATAAAAAAGGTTATTTCAGAATTCAGAATAAGTCAGAATTTTGACTATATATATTTCTTTTTTTTCTCCTTTAATTAAAGCATCCTGAAAAAAGTGTCATAATATGATGCACACACAACTATTTTCAATGTTGATAATAATTAAAAATGTGTCTTGTGTATATTAGATATCAGCATATGTGACCCTGGACCACAAAAAACATTCAGAAGTAGCATGAGTATATTTGTAGCAATAGCCAACAATACATTGCATGAATCAAAATTGTGTTTTTTTTTTATGCCAAAATCATTAGGATATTAAGTAAAACCACGTTCCATGAAGATATTTTAATTCGGACAAAAAGGTGATAAACCATACGTCAATGGAAAGCTTATTTATTCAGCTTTCAGATTTATTTAGATGTTGTATAAATCTGGGTTTATAACTTGTTTTGTGTGTCCAAGGTCATGTATGGTAAAGATTTGTGAAGGGTCTCGTCACACTAAACACTGAAGTAATGGAGCTGATGTGTTGGTGTGTGACCTCTGAGACCAGGGCCTTCTCGTTCTTCTGCAGCGTACACAGTCCGGCTGAAATCTCCATCAGTGTTGTAGTTCCCAGCTGAGAGCCGCAGCCCAGGAAACGGCCGTTATCTTGGACTCGGATGCTGTATAGGGCTTCATCGCAAACCTGAGAGAAAAAAACGCACGCGTTTGACATTGTCGTTATTTATTAAAATACACAACGCTGAGATATTGGACAGTGAGATGGGTTTCAGCACAAGGAAGAGATGTTAAGGACCAACTTTGAGGCTGAGAGTTGGGTCGTTCTGTTTAAACAAGATGTCCCACACGTCCAAGGTGCCGTCCATCTTTACCGTAAAGAAAACCGAGGGTCTGACTGGACTCCAACAGCCATCTAACAGATGGGCCATGTGATACCTGCAGGAACAGATGCAGTTTAGAATACACCAAACATCTGCAATGCCATTAAAAGTTTAGGGTTACTAGAAATTAAGTATCCCCATATATATAACAAAACAGAAGTTACTTGGTCCACATGATAGAAGACTCTTTGATATCCTCCGACCAGATGCGGGCGGTCCAGTCAGCCACGGTCAGGAAGTTCTTAGGAAATAACGGGTTCCTCTGAAGGGCGTAAATGGGACCATGGTGTCCGCTGTACGTGCATACAATCTTCTCAGCTGGGGTCTTTGCTTTGCGATTGCATGAAACCACAAGACCCTGCTCCGTGCCCACCATGAACTTAGTGGGCTTGAGAAATCAAAAACAAACCGTGTTAAGGTTTTCAACACATATTTCTTCAAGGGAGCCAAAAACTGAGAACTGCTCTTACCATAGTGGTCTCAAACTCCAGTGAGACCGCACCGAGGGCATTATCAAGGTTCCCCTTCTTACTAGGGTCCAGTACGAGTCTCTCAGTGGGCTCACTCATCTTCCGAATGTCCCACCACAGTACCTGGTGTCAGATGAGAGTATCTCCGATGACTTTATTAATATGCTATGCAAATCTCGGTAAAATAATGTGGGGTTTATTTCTTTTTTGTAGACGTTTGTGTCATTGCACGCAAGACCTGGCCATCTGTAGAAGCCGAGAAGATGTCCGTGCCTGTCTTTGACTGCAGCCAGATGACTTTGTAGACAGGATCTCTATGGCTTTGTTCGATGGTGGACATCTCCACTGGCTGGCTGCCTTTACGAGTGTCCCAATACGCTGATAATCAGTTAAATAACAAGGCGGTCATGCATAATTTTACACAAAAACCCGATGTTATCTACAGATGCCGTTTCAATACTCATTTCATCTTCGCATTTAGTGCCATACTATCAGTCTAGCCATTAGATTTACAAAAAGCCACATCTGTTTTATCTAGAAAATGCTATTCAGACAAGGTCAAAGGTACTTTTTTCCATTAACCATAATTTATTGAGAACTAAAAGCGCACAGAGAGACTGAGGTTAATCTAATTACACCACTAAAAGAGTTCACGGTCATAAGTGTTGTGGTTGCTGGAGTAGAACATGATTAATTGTGCATCCAGAGAGGCTCTCAGGTGATGAAACCAACCGATTTGTCCATTGTAGCTTCCCCCAACAAGAATGTGTGAATCTTTTGGATTGTACTCCAGACATACAAGCGGAGATACAGGTTTCAGAGTCATCTCAGGTTTATTGGGATTTTCTAAAAGTGAAAAACATTCATTTGTATTTTTGTCTTTAATATATGTGACACGTGAAAGAGAATTTCTTAAGTCATACCAATGTCCCATATGTAGGAGTCGAAGCTCATGTCATCGGGTGCTCTTTGAAACTCCAGGGAGGAGTAGGCGACAGCAAGTTTATGGTTGCCATCGGGGTGCCAGGACAAACTTGTGGCTGTGCGCTTCACTTCATTAGGGTCTCTAAAAAATATATAATAATATAATTATAATTATACAATTATATCATACAGTTGTTATATATATATATATATATATATATATATATATATATATATATATATATATATATATATATATATATATATATATTTTTTTTTTTTTTTTTTTAGAACAAGTCTGTCCTAATGTGTACATGTAAATAGGGATAATTTAAAAAATTATATTTATAATTACAATTATATCATACAGTTGTTTTATATATATATATATATATATATATATATATACATTTTATTTTTTTACATTGTATAATTTGATAGTATACATACAACACACAATTATGATCAATGTTAAAAACAATTGTAAAGCTTGATGTGTTAATGGAAAATATTTTTTGTTTTGTTGTTATTATAAAACAAATAAAAACAATATGGAAAAATGTAAACATTATAGATGTTTTAACTGTGGCTTTTGATCAATTGAATGCACCCTTGCTGAATAAAACTGTTAAAATTGTTAATAAAACGCAGTTTCCTTGTTGATATGTTGCTCTATCATCACCTGAAGACATTGATTGTCTTGGCTGATGGCTGTTCCTCTGACTCTTCCGTTACCTCCTCATCCTCATCCTCAAAGAACTCCTGGTAGATGTCTGTGGCATTGTTCTGCTTGCAGCAGTGTTCCATGAGCTGCATTGGGCAAAATCAGGCTTGTTTTTCAAGAAATAAATCAAAAACATGTCTTGTGACCTTCTGAGTCTCATCTGAAATACTGCTCATATAATACTCTGATAGTGGTCAACAGTCTAAGGCACTCACACCAGCAATCTGCATGATAGTGTTCTGATAGTGTTCATCCTTCTCCACTTTCTTCCTGTAGCGGATGGTCGCTTCCATGTCCTCTGGATTGAGATCTTTCGGCCACCCTCCTTCAGCATGGTTTACTCCTCGTGACTCTGATTCAAAGCGCTCTGTGTTCACCTGAACGTGACGACAGGCTCACCATTATTCAGTCCATGATTGATAATAACTCATATTGTGTTGTTATAGTGTTAATGCCGGCCTCACCTCATGCTCGGACATTTCCTCGGCACACTGAACGGTCACATTACACGGATCTCTCACTGTGAAGTTTGCAGCGAGGGACGTGTCAGGCAGGATGTCCACATGCAGCTCAGCTGGACGGTCAGAAAAGTTACACTGGCGTCCAAACTCACTGCGCTTCTTTGTGTACACGTACACAATCTCCATTTTAGCTAAAGGTAAGAAAAGCATGTTTGGAAAGGATTCTTAATTATGAGTGTTTAAAAGTATTTTATCAACATTAAGTTGTGGGTTGTTTTTTAATTTTTTTAAATGGTCCAGTAGGATGGCATTTAAAAAAAAATAAAAAAAAAAAAAAAAATATATATATATATATATATATATATATATATATATATATATATATATATATATATATATATATATAAAAAGTCATGAATGTTGAATGTCTCTATAATTATTATACACACTGTTTTGAGCTATTGGTGACAACTTATGAGTGACAAGTTACTTTTTTACAATTAATAGGCCTTAATGTTTGTATAAATGTTAAACATAGACTATTATTTCATTTCATTTTATTATTAACTAATATGTGAGGAATTATAATATTTCACACCTACTTACTGATGATAAAATGATCAAATGTGACCAACTAGTTTTTAAAAAGGCATGCATCCCTTTAAATAGCAAGGTCACGCAAACTTTATTTATAAAGCGCTTTAAAACAATAGACCGTGTCAAAGCACTTTACTGCATTAAATAGGAAAATGGTGTTTCAATAAAGGTCATAATTCTTCATAATTATTACACATTAAATGTTTACGTTGTATTTTTTCATACATCTTTACAGGAATTATATTCTGTCACGCCCACCGAAGACAAAATCTAGCTGAAACTCGTTTCAGCTCAAGAACGATAGAATTGATCATTTTAGCGTTTGTATTAAATTACAAAACCTCTGTTAAAGTAAACCAAACCTCTGTTTCACAACACTGACGCGTTCCTGAAAAACAAAAAACTTAAGTCTCAAAGTAGCCCTTAAACACTTCCCCTTTCTTTCCTGTGAAGAACTACTTCGAGTCAAACAGCAGCACTACGATATCATAAAGTTTTTTTAAAAGCAAAGCGTGGATATTTTGTACATTTACCTCAGTCAACGGTTGCTTTGGAAGGACTTGCTGCACAAACAAACACCAAACATAGCACACCAAGGCCTGTACAACCCTTTTGGTGTTAAATCTTTCAGAATAAGACGTGTTAATAATCTTAATTACCTGATTTTGTAACGCTTTCTTGGTTTTGGTGGATTGTCTTCAGGTCTGTAAGAGTTTACCGTTTCCTAGCAACGAGGGGCGAGTGACGTCACGTCTACGGACATATTTTCACTCTCTTTAAAGTAGTTAACTAAATAATACAAACAATACCAATGCAGAATGATTCATACAGATTATTTAGGAATGTTTAGTTCGAAGTAAGCTGTTTTAACTCTTTGTCTTGCGGATGTTAGACAACAGCGCCAGTAGAGGGCGCCATTTATCAACACTTATTGGAAACATTTTCAGAAAATATAAGAGATTGTTAAATTAAGTTTACTTTGTTTATTATTTAATTATCATTTATCATTTTAAGCAACGCATCCATGGCAAAAAAGTTTTTTTTTTTTGCCCCGTTTTAGAAAATTAGAGCAAAATGACTAAATTTATTTACATCTGCATTATCTGCAAAAATCACTTAATGTAGTTCTATATATATTAATATAAAAAATATTTTAAGTAATTTTGCTTATTCTAAGAACTAAATTATAGTAAAGGAATTTTAAGTTTATATATATATATATATATATATATATATATATATATATATATATATATATATATATATATATGTGACTAGAAACGAAACAAAAATACTAATATAAGCCTTTTTGCAGTGCAGTTAAAATAATACATCTTAACCATAAAGTAACTGTTTTCACAGAATTAGTACTATAATGATCAGGTATTCATAACTTCACATATAGTTTATTAAAGCTGTTGACCAAAAGATTTTTTTTGTTGCAGTTTCATAATTTTTAAAAAGTTTACATTTTGTTGCCAAGTCAAAAAATAGTGTTTTATGGCAGCATTATCAGTGTAAAAACACACCGGCTATAACTGAAGTGCTTTTCTTATATGTTATGCGCCTACAACTTTCAAAAATAACTGTTACACTGAAATGTCTTAATTCAATTCAAAATGGTTTTATTATATCCGTGTTTCTGTCCTCTAAGTTAAACAGAAATCAAGCACCACCCTCAGTGTCTGCGACACAGTGCTATCCATGAAACCGAAGCATTAAAACCAGTTTTAAAACTGTATTAAAAATGATCTAACTATGCAATGAACCAAACAGACGTGACCATAAATCTCAAAAGAAAACACTGCGCAAGCATTTGTCCAAGTAGCCGATTTTATCAAACAACATACCGAAAATGGCACACAAGAATGGAGCAAAGAAAGGAATACAAATAATCACACAATGGTTATCATACATGTTATTTACATCTGGTCACCAGGTTAATACAAAGCATATGCGTTTGCATCACGGGAAGAAATTGGCTCAGAGTTGATACGAGAAGATTTTAATTTGAAGTAAAACGACTCCTCCTGTGCCTGCTGGAAATGAGGTAAACTTCTCTCTGGATGTCAGAAACATCACTTGTGGAACAAGTTTTGATTTTGTTGTGCTTAAAATGCCTCTACATGCATAAAACAGAAAAGCTTTTATTCCCTGCTGCCATAGATACACACCAGCGGTTGCTCACCAAAAAAAAAAAAAAATGAAAGGGAATGAAAACAAAGGGTTTAGAGGCACAAAACATGCTTCCATTCTTGGCACAAAACACATTTACAAAACAAACGAGGCTTCACTTCAAAATAAGAAGATGCATTAGTATCTGTACAGTTCGCCATCATAAAAAGTGATGACATGTCCATGAAGTCCACACTGCACAGTAGCTAAAAATGTTAACACCTTTTCATGAGCAACTGCTTAGAAAAGTACCTAGCAAACCTACTATGATGATGCTAGCGCTGCTGTACACCGTGTAGGACTAAACGTCCAATGGACAGAATATTAATACTTCAACCAGTGTCCACACTTATATGTACACAATCTTTGAAATGGCAAATGGGTAACCTTTATAAGGTTATGCACTCCGGTAAGAAAAAATGAGAAATTTCTATGTCTAAAAATAGTGGTCCCACTATATTCATATTAGTTGTCTTTAACTACCATGAAAAGAAATTGTTAGTGCGAGAGTTTATATATATACATATATATATATATATATATATATATATATACACACTTTCTATGTAAGTTGGTCATTGTTACATTTAGATACTAAGTAATATTATTTTACTACATGCACTTACTATATGGTCTTAGGGTTACTTGCATGTAACTATGTATAACTGATTGTTGTTATGAACACTTACGTACAATGTAGTGTTTGTGTTCAATTTGTATTGTAGAAGACTTTATGGTAATAAGGTGAGGGACAGGTTTCACGGTGCGGTTAATTTTAAATGTTAACAGTGTAATTTATGGAAAAGATGCAAGAAAATAAAATGCAGATTTATGTTAGCACATAGTAGTTAAAGACACTTAATATAAAGTGGGTCCAAAATAGCATTTGTTACCCACATCGAACAGTTTCTGCAGTTGAAAAGGCAATAGGGAAGACCAACAGTCTATCCAATGAAAAATATGGTGTAAACGTACAGATTATTGGATATTTCAGCACCTCACAAAAAATGTCAATAGTGAGGGAAAAGAAGCGTCGCACCATCAGAATGATTGACAAACACACGCATGCATGCCAGCACCCGCACAGACACACACCGAGTGCTCTTAAAATGACGTTCTCCTTTCAGACTGTGCTCCTTTAAGATGGGCATGAGCGCATGCTGGCGTGAGAGCTTTCCACGTGTCCTTATTTCCGGTGTGTGAAGACTCACACCAGTTCTACGCTCGGAAATCCTCCCCAAAGTGTCTGATCTGGTCTTCGGTCATGGAGAGGTAGGTGGCTCTCATGGTTGGAGAGTACTGTGAAAAACATCCACACAGAAGTCACAAACCGATGACATATCCGCATCGTTAAACACATTCAAGCAAACGAGAACCATTTTTTAAGCGTGAAATGAAAATGAACTACACTTTTGTGTTTGGTGTGGACCAAGGCGGTTTCTTTTAGCTATAGGATTTTTATTTACTTACAATCTAAACCTGTATACAAGTTATTAGCTGACAAAAGGGTTTGTAAGGCATGCTAGTGGCCAGACAACACTACAATCCGACAGGAAAAAAATGCTCTTGTAAATGCATTCTAACCTCCTACCAATAGGGGGCGTGCTCTACACAGCTCATCTGAGTCTAACATACAAGGTGTGTGGGTATGTCTATGAGGATCCATGCCAGGAGTGAAAAAGGGAAAAATCACCCACACAGAATTTATTCAAACGCATGGGGGAAAAAACAAGGGATGAAATAAAAGGAAAAAAGGGAAGGATCGGAGAACAAAGGGACTGGAACAATAATACTGTAATCATACAGCAACTTACGCGGTTTCTATATGGCTGAGAGTAAAGCTCCAAAAAGAATTTTATTTTTTGGTTAAAATAAGGAAGGAAAATAAGAACAGAAACATACAAACAGAGAAACATACGAACAAACAAAGAAAAAACGTAAAAAAGAAGCTATTAGCAGAAGACAGCAGAAAGCCACTGGCTATCAAAGGACAAATAGAAGTTTAAGGGTAGAAATAATCATGGCAAGAGTTTGGAGTCAGCATGAAATCTAAATTTGTTTGCCATTAGGACTAACTTTGGTTATAATGAGCGCACACTGAATTTTCATCCAAAATGTTCACACTTTAAAAAAATAAATACAACCTCAAGTACTTGTCAATCACATTTGCACTCACTGTGCAATGCCCTTTATTCTTGTGCTCTAATAGTGCTCTTAATTAGAAAAAAAAAATATATTTTTTTTTTTACATTTTAAAAAAATTGTATTACGGTCAACAAAAATATTTCTTTCTTTTTAATTAATACAATTGATAATGCAAACGATTATTTCCTTGACAATACAAAATGCATAAAAAAGTCTTATTTCTTCATCCGTTACATTTTTTAACCATTTAATGAGTCATTTCTAAATATAAGTATTAATGTCTTTAAAGGCACTTACAACTGTAGTGTGCACACGGCTAATTTCGATTTCATGCTAACCCTTAAAATGATTGTGAAAAAGGTTAATCTTCGGTGTGAATTATTGTCATTGTGTCAGCATGGGTGCGTGTGTGTTCGTGAGAAGGGCTTGGCCTCTGGAGCCCAACGCACCGAAGGAGGAGGAGATCCCCTCCCGATCAGAGGCACGTTCTCATAGCGCGGGTTTCCTCCAAACAGCGCGGACTGGTTCCTGTCAAAACAAGACAGTGACGAATGAAAAGAGAAGATGCGGGCGAGAGCGCAAGACAGCGAGAAAGGAAATACTTTAGAAGTAATAAAGTGAACTTAATAATCCTCGAGAAGGGAAAAATCAATCGGCATCGCCTCCCCATAACACCCAGAAGTTATTGAATTGCACAAAGCTCAGACACATCGATCTGAAAACAGGAAATTACAGGATATGAAAAATGATAAATCACGTGTAAAGTGGACTCTTACATGTATTCTGACAGGGGTGCGTTGGTCACAGCCTGTGTTGGAGGGTGCAGGCTGGTCTGGCTGCCCATGCTGCTGCTGTAGCTGCAGAAGCTGTGCATGTTGGCCTGCTGTGAATGGTGCGACGCCATTCGCCGGCTCTGAGGGTTAAACGGGTCCCCGTCGTCAATGTCATCATAGTCTCTATCTCTGTGGAGAGAAAGAAGCATTGTTTACGCTATCATTTAGCAAGTTTGGGCGCGGTAATATTCTTTTATTACTACTTTATACAAAGGCTGCATATTTATGATAAAAGTGCAGTTTACAAATATAGCACCATCAGAATTAACAATACAAGAATTGAAGGGATGGTTCACCCCAAAATTTAGAGTTGTTCCAAACATTAGTTTATTTCTTCTGTTGAAGATAAAATACAATATTTTGAAGAATGTGTGTTACCAAATGGTTTTTGGTGCCCACTGAATTCCTTTTTTTTTTTTTTTTTTTTTTTTAAATGGAGCAGTACATGTTTGGTTTCTCACATGCTTTAAAATATATTATTTATGCTCGACAGAAGAAAGAAACTCTTAGAGGTTTGAAACAACTTGACGGTGAAAAAAAAACTTTTTGGGAGAACTAACACCTCAAGTCAAGCAAAACAGAGGCAAAATAAGGAGATAAGCAAGAATGGCAGGGAGCATCAGACTAATTAAAAAACATAAAGACTACCACTAAATGAAGATTGGTAATTGAAGACCTGTTGTTTTTAAGCAAACTGGTTGAGAACCCATAAATACATATCACTTGTGATATGACACTTTTGACAAACAGGTGGCGCTGCCGACAAACTGATGTTGTGTGGTTAAATCCAGTTTGGCATCATGCCATCAATTTTGACTACAAGTCATATGAAAATGGTTTCAGAAAGATGAGAAAACAATGTAAGGACATTTGTACATCGTGCTGTCTCGTGACTATTTCATGGCGCTGACCCAAAACTCCAGAGGTTGCTTCAGGTTATGGTGCTAAACGTCAAGTTTCACATTAATATGGCAATGCATTTGTAAAATACAGCATTTTACAACACGATTGACAATGGAAGATGCCCACAAAAGGTGCCATGTGAAAACCATGACTCGGTATGCCATACAGAAACTCTTTAAAAAACTGTTTTTCATATCTTTTGACTAGTACGCAAAAAGATACTGTTCCCGAAACTTTGAAAACAAAACACCCTCGGGGCATGCTTGTAATGACAGGTACTGGAGTTTCAGCGTTCTTTCTTTATGCAAAGGATTTAACAGACCTATCTGTAATTCTCAACTGACTCACAAAGAACTCAAATTAACTTAGACTTAGTTTATGGAGGTTTAATTAGAGTTAAGTGCATTTTAATGCATTCAGAGTGTCTGTGTTTGTTTGTGTGTGTGTGTGTGTGTGCGTGCGTGTGTGTACTGTACCTGTTGGCAATCTGTCGCCACGCTCTCGGGATGGCACACAGCATGACGGAGAAGGCACAGGCCGCCAGAAGAGAGAACAGACAGAGATACAGTAACCCCTCCACGCCGTCATAACACACACCTATCAGAGCATCCAGGTAGTCCTGCGAACACACACAGCCCACAAGAGATTTAGATGCATTTTACTAATTGCTAAAATCTCATTAATCTCGCAACATCACATTAGAAAGAAGCAGGTGGAACATTATGTGTGCGCCGTACCTTATTGAGTCCCCGGCAGTCTAAAAGTGCAGTAAGCTGATGCAAACTGGCCTCTGAATTATTCAATAAATGCTGAATACTCAATAAATCCCTCTGAAAAGAACCACACATGATTGCTATGAAAACCTACAATTAAATCATTTTAAATACAATATAATAAAATGCCTTTATCTGCATAGCTATTTTTATACACCAAGAAAGAATTGAAACTATATAACATTTATATTACAATAAATATAATAATATAGTACATTGACTTACAATATTACATAAAATGTTGTCCAATTAAAATGATTTTTTATGATAGGAATTAAAATATAATAAGAAGAATTTAATAAGAAGAATATTAAACAATGCATGCTAGTCTGCCATGAAAATGTTATAAGTTATCTTATATATCATAATCTGTATAGTGCACCCTCACCTCAGCTGTGGGGAACAGAGGCACCGCAAACTGCAGGAGACCTTGGATCTGGATCTGCATGGTGGTCAGCGATCTCTGGAAGACAGTCAGCGACTGCAAAACAAACTAATTCAGGATCAGTTTGTTTTGTTTAAGGGCTAACAAACAACATCCACACAGTTTAAGCATTACAGGTTCTGTTCATCATGAAAGGGACGTGTGTGTGCAGTTCCAGGCTCATCCAGCAGAGAGAGAAACTGCACCATGCACAGAAAAACACACCTGGTAACACTGACAACTCTCAAATCTATATAAATGGATACATCAGAAAATCCCAAAAATAAATTCATAGTTAGTATATTCTAAGGATGATTATATGTACCTTTGATGATAAATGTGACATTCTTGTTTTAATCAGGCTTTAGATGTGGAAAGAAAAAGCAAGAAACTACTCAACTAAAAGAAAAAGTGAGTGACAGAATGAGAGATTTAGAGACTGTGAGTCTGAATACACAGAGATTAGAAATTAAAGATGTGGCCAAGAAAAGAACGCAAGGGAATATGATTAAAAAAAAGACTTCCATTTCATTACAAGGATATTTTCACACATTAGAAATGCTGAAGAGGCTCTTCACAGACTGATATTCTGTGTATGTGTGTGCCTGTGTAAGACTGAACGAGTAAAGGACATGCTACTGATCTCTTGTTATAAACATCTTTGCTTCTGTCTTTGTGACAACTCTATTGATCTGAGAGAGATGTCTACAGTTTCTCTGTTATAGCAAGTCAAGCCGAACTGCAGCAATCTGAGATATAGGACACTGGCCTTTTACTGCCTGACCTAAAAACCCTGAGAGATGCAGTGAGACAGGAGAAGTGGGGGAGAAAGCCACAGACAGAGTCAGAAAAAGAATAAAGTAGGTGGAGGGAGGGAGGGAGATTGATAAGGCAGTAACTGATAACTATAGATTTGTGAATTTAAGACGCTATTCATATTGACCTAATGGAACCACACTACCTAATCATTTTAATGCAGTCTACATACATTATGACAATTTTTTTTTTTAAATACGTTTGTTTGTTTTATGCATTTTTATGTAATAATTAGTAATTAAAGAGGTTTAATTTAAGTACTGCAATGAAATACAAATTATGAATGTGAGTCTGCAGTCTGAAAACTTGATGAGAAACAATAATACAAAGAAAATAAATGCATATTGCATTGCTCTTGCTGGCATACTAATATATAGCAATTACAAACCCCTTATTTTTTATTGAATCAAATCAATAATGGTCAAATTATATGCAAAAATTTTTTTTAGCTATTTTAACCAGTGTAATGACTCACTTAGTATATGTTTGACTTATAATATATTACATTATTTTTCTATATTAAAATAGATATTTTTATTTCTCTGAATTACAATAATTCAGTTTAAGTAAAATGAAATGAAAAAGGTACATTATAAATTGCAAGGGTACAGTATAAAAGGAATGCGATGAGAAAATGCTACAATAAATAAGACATTAAATAAGCATTTCTCTACTACATTGCCCATGCTGATATACAAATATTAAATCTGATATACAAATATTAAATCTGCTTCTTTTTAACAAATTGTTCATAAAGGCTCACAATAAGTAGTGCAATCACTTAGTAACGTACGGTTCTTGAATAAAAAAACTAGAATTAAAATACCTTAGACTCCTTATGAACCAAATCTCTACTTTTTTAGTAAGACATTAAAAAATAAAGCACAAGTGATCATTTCTATTAAACATAGTACCTGCTGAAACGGGTTGGGGAGCGTCTGGCTGCAGTACAGGTAATAATGCACAATATCTAGAAAAGAAGAAACAAGAAAGAGGGTGAATTGCGAAAAGCATGGCATATAGACCACAGAAAAGAAAAAGTGACATGTCTTTGAAATCTGATTAATCATTAAGATTGAATGGATCTTTCGATGGATGACGTTTACTATACTACACAGATGTGTAGCAGTCACTTTTAACTATTCTGTGGCTGTGGTGCTGTTTTCACTTTTGGGTGAAATATTCCTTTAAGTCTTGTGCTCTATAGAAAAGCAGCCTCTGAAGAACTAAATTTCCCTCTGGGAGGCTCCGTCCCCCTTGCACCTGAGGGAGCGAGCGACTGTCTGTCTGGAAGTGCAGGGACATATTATGGCTGAGAACAGGATTAAAGTTACGTAATCATAGGAATGGCCATTTTACCAATGTGTTCAGTCACAGTGATTATAGAGCAGGATTAAAGGTCTCTCAGATTAACCCTTTAAACTATTCAAGCACTTGATAGTGTAAAAATGCCATTTCATGCAAATTTGTTCACTGAAGAACTATAATCCCCATTCATAACATGAGATTACAATGAATGCAGAGTGTGTGTATACGTGTGCATGCCTGTTTTTCGTTGAACATACAGTACATACGTTCAGAATAAGAGGTACACTCACCTGAGCTGATCACATCTTTTGTTTGATTCATCAGAAATTTGTCTGGTGCGACACAAAAATCACTTGTGCCCTAAACCATAAAACACACAAAAAAAAAAATCATAAATAAATAAAATAAATATAATAAAATATATATATATATATATATATATATATATATATATATATATATATATATATATATATATATATATATAAACAAATAAAGTATATATACAATTTAAGTGTCTTTTATTTAAAAGGTACCATAAAAACAGTAATATTGTCAAATATTATTACGATTTACAACAATTCTTTTTAAACTAACTCTTAAAATGTAATCATTTTTGTTTCAAGATATTTTGCAGAAGTGAAAAATTCCCAATGAAATGAATTTAATAAAAATGTATCAATTAATTTAATTTCTCAAGTATACATTTTTCAAAAATACCTTGGTACACACACACATATATTCAATGCATATATAGTTCCAAAATGCTTGTATAACTGTATTTCAACTAGACACACTTCTGTTACTGCAGCATGTTTGGGGAAATAGGTGAAGGGACAAACACAGGAAGCACACATGGTTGCAAGCACACACTCATATACTGTAGGGCTGTAGTATAAACTCATGAGCCCAGATAAACCGTTATCTGCTCGACAGGAAGGAACACACGACACGAGTCATCACACATACTAAACATACTGTATAGGCAACAGGAAGGGATGCAGACATTATGCTATAATGTCTGTCTAAGGAAAAAAAAACACGCACACGCTCTCACATATAGTCTGCACATAAATATCCCCAGGCTGTGAAAGGAACACACATTTCTGTCAACAATACATTTGCATTCAGTGACGACATCATTGTTCCATTCTACCAGAAGCTATTTCTTTTACAAGGAAAAAAAAAAAGCAAGACAACTCGGATCAAAACACATTTGACAGCACAGGAAAGCAGCAAAATTTAATAAATAAAAAATACAAAGGGCTACTAACTCAGACCTTGCCTCCTGATTGCAGAAGCCCACCACCACAAGTCAATTACCTCTCTGCCTTTATCATACGACAACCCGTTAGTAGCATTTTCTTTTTCCTTCAGTGATCCACGTCCATCACCTTTAAAACATTCCCCTCATCTGGTCTCAGAGCATGGAAGTTTAAAGTCAAGTCCACATCCTGTTGAACTCCTGAGGCTCAATACCTTGTGTTATGCATTAATTCATTAGCCGTGAAGACAGGATCAAAGCCCTGTGTGTCTGTGTCTAACGCCTGCAGGAAAGATGAGTTCATTACAGAGAACTGAGTGTGTCCACTGATGCTGAAGAGGTGGCACATCTACATTTCTCTCTTAATGAGCTGATAGGGGAAATATTTGCAACGTGGAAGTAAACCAAATTAGTCACACACAGAGAAACATATCTGATTGTATCTGCAAGCAGCAGACATGTAGACATCATTGTGCCAACGAGTGCATATTTCATGTTTTCGACAAAATAATAATCTTTTGTAATGTAATATATTGTTTTTTTGTTTTTATTTAAAGCACGTAAACATCAAGTTGACGAGTCAAAGTTTATTTTAGCCCCCAATATGAAGTTTTTAGTGAATAATATCATTAAAAATGATATCTTCATCAAATCTGACTGATCTGTCCATAAATCATAATATTCTGACAGGTCTTCATGTTTTTAATTCCACCAGTAAAAACAGCACCACGTAAAGCTTCCTCTTTGTTATTTCTGACTTCCACTCGTTTTCTCACCATATTCAAACTTTTTTCAGCGGAACCCTGTTTCTGCCGTGAGATAAAGAAAATAAAAAAGGTAAGACGTGTTTGCATCGCAATTCTGAAAAAGTTATAATTTCAAGACATCAACTAATTAATCTAGCATTTGCAAAATAATCTGACTTCTTTTCAGAATTCAGAGATTCTACTTTACAATTTGGACTTTAAATGAATTCATAATCGTGTGACAAAAAATAATGAGTTGTGGGAAAAACGGTTTGAGACCGTAGCAGAGATAAAGATAGCAGAGATAAAAATACAATAATTTGTTTATGTTCTTATTTCGTGGCAGAAACAAGGTTGTAAGTATTATATATAAATTACTAAACACATAAATTATTATTATTGTGATTATTATTATTTGCTGTGGACTGTGTACATTCAGTAGTGGGAGAACAGCTGTGAAAAAAACAAAACAAAAAAAACTCAGTAATTTTTCAACACAGAAAAACTCTTTTTCCACACACACACACACACACACACACACACACACACACACACACACACACACACACACACACACACACACACAAATAAAGCAATAGCTACAAGTTCCACTGACAGGCTCTATTGATTCTTCCATACTGTTTGCCTTTTTGATGGATATAATTGGTTTGTGGGTAGCTGTTAAACCGCATTCATAACCTGACAGTTACAGTTATGAGTAGGAGAATAAGTGGGTGAGTGAGTAAAATAGTTTGTAAGAAAAAATAGAAGGGATATACAAGTTAAATGAATCACACTCAGCCATAAAACTTAGCCAAAAACATTTTTCCCAAGACTCTAAAGACCAGCTCATATAGCTCAATTCTGAAACTAAATGAAAAGCTTAAAGTAACAAAAAAAAACAACACTTCTATGAACAATGCAATCTGATTGTAATGCACTAGACTTTCATCTACACTGATAACAAAGCACTGTAGGGGTTAACTGAAGGTGGACTTCCATACTTGCCCTTTCTTTTATTTCTTCCCTCTTCATTGATGTGGTTTAATGAAATCTGCCACTTTTAACTCTTTTCCCAATAAACACAGCATTTTTGGTTACACACCCACCCACATCAAACGCAATAAATTGGATGTTTATCACCTCCTTCAGGCAATCAGACAGCGGTTGACTTCTTTGTCATGCTCTGCCACATAGTGACGGGCTAACTGTGACCCGCTTCACGTGCATATAAAAACCAAATAACATCTCATACAAATACTCAATGAGATGCAATCCATGAAGCGTTTTGAATGGAAGCACTGATGCGTTTGTCTTGAATTCTCCACATCTCAGATAATGACCTGAAAAGAATCACTGAGAGAATCACAGGCTTGTTGGTTTGTACTTACCACTGCAGTGGCCACATCAGCTCCGAGAGACGCCCAACTCAATATCAGAGTCAGAACACCGCAGACCATCATCCTGCACACACACACCATAAAAAAAAAACCCACAATTGACAATTACGATATTATGTTGGTTTGCCAGTTGATGAATAATATCAAATCTGAGTTCTGCATTATGAAAATAAGGGATGAAAAAAAAACATTTGATTAAAAAAATGTTTTGGGATGAAATATGACTTTGTTTTCATTTCATCACATCCAAAATAAAAGTTTTTATTTACATAATAAATGAGTGTGTACTGTATATGTTTATTATGTATACATAAATAAAAACACACATGTACATTTAAGCAACATATGGTTTATATACATACATATACACACAAAATATAATAATACAAATAGAATATAATGTATATACAAGTAAATATTTTCAAAATATATACTATATGTATGCATATTTATATACATAATAAATAAGCACAATAAATATATATATATATATATATATATATATATATATATATATATATATATATATTTTTTTTTTTTTTTTTTTTTTCATAATATATATGTATAATTTTCATTATATATATATGTGTGTGTGTGTGTTTATATTTTACTAAAATACAAACAATATACTTATTGTTTGACAGCGCTATTATAAGCAAAGGGTTTGTAATATACCATTACTGACCTCAATTTTGAATCTCTTTGATAGCATAATCCCTTTATTTCCATAAGACTGCAGAACACTTCAAACGCTTCACTTTATACTGAACATGACAGCAAGTGTTCTATACTCCGAAATCCACTGTGCTACTAAATGACACACTTTCTACTTAAGGAAATACCATGCAGTAAAATCCAGCTGATAAATTAAACAATTACTCGCGTCTAAGCTATTGGTTTCCTTTTTAATTTATCATTTAGATGAGAACTGCAATAATAAAACATTCTGTTCTTTTCAGGTGTGCGGCATTAAAAGGCAATCCTTCGAGAACGAGGAGAACATTTTATTTGCTTTTCTTTTCTCTTTGATCTTTCTTTTAATTAACTTCTTTCTATTCAATCTTATGTCGTAACATTTTAAAGGGGGTCATATCATACATTTTTTATTATTGTTTTTCTTCCCTGAAATAAAGTTTTTCCTACAGATAAAGTTAGCCAAGTTTTTTGCAGCAAAACAGCCATTTTTCACACCCGATATGAACCTTAAATTAATGTTTTTTAGGAGTCCTTTATAGGATGTTTTCTGGGTGTTACAGGAAACCTTGAAGTACAATGAACTTGTATTTCGAAGAAACTGAGGGCAAGATGGCCCATTTAAAAATGTGAGGTTACAGTCTTTTTATAAATTTGACTTTAATTCCAGTATTCATCCTCTTGGGATAACCCAGTGTAATGTCATATCTGTACTCACGTAGTGAGCAGCCAGCGGGATTGTTTAGCCAGACCCAGACAAGCAGCAAGACAGATGACCAGATCCAAGATCAGTATCAGGAGGTATGTCAACCACCTTCAGAACAAAGAAAAAAACATCAGATGAACACTTACAAGCAGTTAATGAATACGCATCAAATGACGTTCTCAGATATGCTGACAATAATTCACACAATGTACTGCCAAGTTTAGAAACTGCTAATCAAGATATGTGTGAAAAATAAACAGGGTATGAAGCAAGAGAGCGTTTGAGCATCTCTCTAAAAAAAGAAAAAGAAAAAGAAAACTCTTTAATTTCTCAGCTGTTTCACACAGACCTGCTTCTCGGAATTTCCTCTTGGGGAAAAAAACAATCCCGGGTATCTCAAAAGCATCTCTTCTAGAGTTTCAGAAATATCTTAACAGTATCTCTTATTGTTCCTCAAATCTGCCATAATACCAAGAAAACAAAATAAATAGATAAAAATAGGACAATTTCTCTCATCACATCAGATTCTCTATAGACCAAGTTATTATGAGAGCCACGCTATCCACATTCCTGTTTTACTCATTTTTAATGCCAACAATTGTTCCATGCGTGTCGCCTTTTATTACTCCTCATGAATTTTAGGTTGCGTTTCAAGTTATATACTTAAGTAAAACACGACTTGAGTAAGACATGAGGCTTTCCTGAGCTACAAAAGCCCAAACGCTAAAAGATAAAATCTTCTTGTTAGCGTTGTGTGTTCTGCCTAGGCCACTCCAGAGAGCTCTCCGTCTCTGGAAATAATTCATAATAGATGAACAACTTCTATAGGTATTAATATTTCATACGCTGAAACCCTGTCAGAGGGGAATAGATGAACGTGTCTCTTCCTATAAACTGCTCTCAGACACATGCACACCCACATTCACATTATCACTATTACATGTCAGCTATATTAATATGCTTCCTATCAAAGTTGAACTTTTCTGCCAACCTAAACTAAAGAATTGTGACATCATCACTTATCAACTTGTCATCTGCGATGTGGAATAATGACAGGAATATGAATGCGGTAGTGCTGGACGTTTTGATGGATGACCAGTGGTGAAGCTGCGGCAGTAAATAACGTGTGATCTATAGAGTCTAACATGAGGAAATGGTTTTAAATGCAACTATAAAACAGGCCGTACACATGCAGTCATGCATTAGCCGCTGATGGATTACTACGGCGCTTCACTCAACCACACATTCGAAAAAAAAAAGGAAAAAAATTCAAGGATGCAATAATTCGTAATATTTTGGCTGCTACAAATAAACCTGCACTGCACTGAAAATGAAGGCCTAGTGCATTATAGAAAGATTGAAGTTGGCAGCTCTCATCACTACCTGTAATACTCCACATATGCTGTCTGATCAGCTATGGCGGCCAGGTCTACTTTTGCCTTTTCCCAGTCGGGAAGCCCAAGTAGCTGCTTAATGATGTTTTCTGACATCTGTTGCATGAACTGCAGTGTCTGTACGAAATCTCCTCGTGCAGCAAAGATCTCGCCCAGTCGAGACAAGTGTTCATTCAAGCCGCTCTGCATGCCTCCCACAGTACCAGTGACCTGTCAGAAAACAACACTGTTAGTGCACACGTACATACTGTGATGGGTTTGTAATGACATACTCTACCATTAAAAAATATGATTTTTTAAGAAATTGATGCCATTATTTATCAAGGATGCATTATTGATTAAAGACAAGACTTTTAACAATATCAAATGAATGCTGTTCTTTTGAACTTTCTGTTCATCAAACAAAACACAAACATAATAAGCAGCACTTCTGAAGAAAATGTTTCCTGAGTGCCCAATCAGCATATTAAAATGTTTAGTACAGGATCGTGTTACACTGAAGACTGGAGTAATGATGCTAAAAATTCAACTATGCAATAAGAACAAATTACATTTCAAAATATATTAAAACAAAAAAGTTGTTTTAAACTGTAAAAATATTGCACATTAGACAAATCGACCAATCACTGGAGGGGTTTGGAAAAATTAACTGTTGAACAATTTGTTTTGGAGTCATCAAACAAATAAGATACCAATAAATGCAAGAAAATGACCGTGCTTTTTGACCTTGCATGCATGTCAAAACATTATGAAAGGGACCAAAGTATGAACCTTTCATAACCTATAATATGGCCATTTTTTAGTAAATGCAGCCTTGGTTAGCATAACTGACAAATGATTTCAGGTTGAGTATTTTTCAATATCAACCACCATTTTTAAAAATGTAAAATAAGTAATTGAAAAGCTTTTAGAGAGTTAATTTATGATCACTGAATCTGTTTATCTGGCTGATGTGTACATTAAATGCAGAATAATCAAGAACACGAACATAATTACTTAACATAACATAACATATTAACCCTGTATTAGGCATTTGAGGAGCTACTTCATGTGCTCTAAAAGGAGTTTTGTTTTCTGTGTGAACAGCCACAAAGCACTAGTCAGTTTGTAACCAGATTTGTGCTCCCTCATCCCTTCTAACATACCCACCAAAAGCTTCATTAAATAGAGTGTGTTGTGTTAGAAAACAAATGAGATGAGGCCAGATGGGTGCATGTGCATATAGTACATACAGCATATTTAAACTTCAATAATAGCTAAAAACAGCACAGAATCAGGGGATTCCCAGGCAAAATCCTCTACATCCTGAAATCAAATACTCGTGGCCCAGACTCAATTCCCAGAGGTAATTCTTTGGGTTGTGACATCACTACTCGAGAGCGAAGTGATCTCATACCCAAAGCTGTGAGAAACTCAACTCCACATTGAAGATCTAGTTTGACCAGATTCGTTTTTTCATGGCGTCTTTGATCTCACATCAGCACTGCACTCTCTTAAATCTTTTCATCTTCATAAAACACAAAAGTCCTGATGTTGTCTTTAGTTCTGAGGGTGATTTTGAGAAACATTTTGTATGTTTCTTGGGAATAGCGAAGTTTATTGTGTGGCCATGACTGAGAAAACCTTCTCAGTGGGGTTTAATATCTCAGCTGAACGTAATCCAATAATCCAGCTAATGAACAAACGCTAGACATCTGAGCTGTGTTTCTTAAGCCACAACTGTAATGCATATGTGAGGAAGTGGTTAAGATACGAGACCGAGATTTTTTCTCCCAGCGCTGCGGCTCTAATTGATTGTCTCTGGTTTCTGTAGGCGCTGAGCTTCTGCAATTAAATTTGAATGGGAGAGTTGAAGCGTAAAATGGAACACAAGCACTAAGTGGTGCTGCCTGCTCTATATCCAGATATGATTTTCTATTTCTCCATTAAAATTGTGGGGGGAAAAAACAGTAAGACACAAAATGAGAAGAGAGAGAGAGAGAGAGAGACAAAAAAGGGAATGATGACCTTACTGCTTAAAGGTCTTCTAATAATGGCTGTGGGAATGTCTGGAGGGTTTGTTGGTTGAACTAGTTCAAAGGTTCGCAATATAGTTACTGAGAACCAGAAACGAACATATAAAACCAAACAGAGGAATGAGGACTGAAGTAGTAAGATAAAGATCAGAAGTGACTCTTACAAGCAGTTGTGGGTTGAAACCTGAGCTTTTTAGAGTTCAGAACCTGACATTGAAAGGAAACCCCAATCTTAGGAACTCGAGAACAACAATCAAATTCACTTTGTCTTCAAATTCACCTTCGACGAACGTTTGATTAACTGCCTCGTGGGTGATGGATAAACAGCTCTCAGCTCCTTTATTACTTTCTATCAATTTTCTCTTGCAGTTAACTGATGTGTGTGAAGAATATCAGGAGGATTGTGAGTACTTTCCTGGGAGAGATTTTCAGTGGGTTTTTGGTTTGTTTGAAATGGTAAGAATTTCACAACTTTTCCACCAACCACTTGAAAAAAACTTGCAAAACTTTCTTGCACCTTTAACATATTTCAAATGTTCCACCCTATTAAATAAAGCCTAAACATTAGAATATTGACAGCCATTTGCACACCGCCAGTCGAAAAAGAAAATAAGCAGAAAAGGAAAAGAAGAAAAAAGAAAAGATAATTTTAAATAAATCGATCAGAAAGGATGAGAAAGAAAAAAACATCCAAACAACAGTTTGGTAGCTAAGCCAGCAAATTAGCATTCACCTGTGATGTCTGCTCTGAATGGTCAGGAGGGGACAAAGAAGGACTGAGGCAGTCTCAGTATATAGAGCACTGAAGTGGCTCATACTCCTGCACCTGGAGCCCAGCCTGACCGAGAGCTCAGTCAACCTCCATTCCACAGATTGAAAATAAAGGCAGTCTATAAATCAAAACCCTTTCAAACAGACGCTGCCTTCAAACTATTTCCCTCCAGGTTTTCTTGCACGCATTCTGCAGCCTTTTGCCTAAACTGAAATGTCCACAAATGTGACACTTTAATCTACGCTGTCAAACATTTCACTAAATACTTCTCACTCAAAATCCAAACTCTGGATAAGGTTACACTCAATGAAAACATTGTAGTGGTTAAGCAGCTGGCTTGAGTCCAGGAAATGTCCGCATTCTGGTCAAAGCATTAAAAAAAGTGACCTTCGCAAGCTGAGAGGACGTTACAAAAAGTGCTCTGCATCATGTCACACCGTGCAGAGAACAGAGGTATTTATAGAACAACATAGCTCTGGGTTGACATTCTGTAATATCATATCTAGTATCCACCCTGATAAAAATTCCGAAAATATTATTTCTCTTTCATGTATTGACTGACTACATATGTACTGGACATTTAAAAAAATTACTACCTGGAAAACAAACACCATTACATTCAACAGAAAGCATGTCATCACACTACATATACTACACACATACTACACTATGTATAAATTGTATATATATTATAAAGTGTATACAACAAAAAAACATGTAACAAGTTGGTAACAATGTATCTACAGCATTATGATTCTCCTGTAACTCGAACCAAGTAATTTATGTCCCTGTTAATCCCTAGGTGACTCTGTGAACACAAAACGCATCCACACAGGAAGCCACACAGTTCATTTGCAAGCACAGAGGGGGTCCAGAGAGGAGGTGAACAAGAGACCCTATGGCTCAGAACCAATAAACCCGAGAGCCAAGCAGTCATCGCTCAACAATCCTGCAAAAAACAAGTCCTGCTATTCCTTGTCTTGACTCTTTTGAAAGGGCAGCCCAGTGCTTTCAAACAAAAAGAGCGTGTGCGTGTGAGAGAGAGAGAGAGAGAGAGAGAGAGAGAGAGAAAGACCAAGCATCTGTGTGCAATGGATGCCAAATTAAATCATTGTTTTCAGGCAGAGCTATTGAAGAGCCTCAATCAGGAAGTCAAAGATTTCCATGAGTGACTTCATCAAAGCTTTTGTCGCAGGGTTCATGGCTAATTATGGGCATTGCATGCTAGGTTTTCAGACAGTGGACACTTTGTACCATCTGAAGGACCTGATCTCTAGGGAGCACTTCAAGAATTTCAAGAGGGTCTCTTCTACTAGATGGCAACCTTAGATAAATGTATTGATGATTCTTGAAGCGAGCAGACAATAATCTGAGGTCATGACCTGAGCATTGTTATGAATTTTTTTTTTTTCACAACAGCGTGCACTTATTTCTCTGAGCCAGACTGCTAATGAAAATTATGGCTGATTTTTCCCTGAGAGAGCAGTTCCTAGGTCAGTTCTGCCTTTTGGCTTGTGATGACTCAGAGTGTGTTGAGGGAATCAAGTTGACCTCAGATAAGTGTGTGCTTCATAATTTAGAGCGAGATAGAAACAGACGCATTAATCTCCATTAGTGCAGATGGGGAGTTAATCCTCAACTCCTCAGCGGTGTAAGCGGGCAGATGCTCCGAGCGCCTTCAGTCTTCGTTCAGTTCAGAACCACAGCTTTAACACTTCCCTGAAGGCTCGTACAACAGGTGTAAGTAAGCTGAACAGCTGTGGATTACTGATCTATAGCTTGTGAGATGTTTGCCCTCAAACTTACACATTTTTTGTTTAGATCTATATATAAGTAAATACATTTGTCATTAGCTACTCACATGGAAATACATATAGGTAACTAACATAGGTTAGTTTAGGGTTGATGTGTGACTTATATTGTCTTCTTCATATACCTTATACATTATAATAGCAGCTGTATGTAAATGTGGAGAGACAGGTGGATTGATGGAACAACAGATAGAAAAAAGATAGAACAGTAGATGGATGGTTGGATGGATGGATGAATAGAACAATGGATTGACAGACAGTTGATAAACTATAGATGATACAATGGATGGACGCATGGATGGATGAACAGATAAAAGAACAGTAGATGAAACAATAGACGAAAGAATGAATAGACATAACAGAACAGTAGATGAAATGATGGACGGACGGACGGACAGACGAACAGATGACAGAACAGTAGATGGATGTACGAATGGACTGATGGCAGAACAATAGACAGATAGAGTGATGCACAAACAATGACAGAACAAACGAACAACGACAGATGACAGAACATCTGAAACAGAGCGTTAGATAGAATGATAGAACAATAAAATGACAACTAGATAGACAGATAGATAGATAGACAGATAGATAGATAGATATTTACAAAACCTGTTTGAAAACAGTAATTATTTTTAAAGCTGAAATTACACTTTAACAGAACTTTAATATGAGCTAAACATTGCTTTTGCAGTCTTTCAGTCCACCATGCAATGAAATAGCTAAAACTCACAACCAGAGGCATGAAAGGCCCTACCAAGTGCATGAAATTGGTGCGTGAAGCAGGATTAAAGAGTCTTAGTGTCACTGTCAGCTCTACGCATTTGAATCAGAAAACGAAGACGGATATAAATAGGTCTGGCTGACGATACATGAATAAGGTTTTATTCATGCCCCAGCCTTTAGGGCCTCGAAAAGGACAATGACGGAATGAAAAAAAGGCCTTCATAACTGCACAAACATAAAAGACTGTAAAAACCAATTTGAGGTATTTTCTCCAACCACTCCATATCATAGAAACACACTAGTGTGTGTGCGCATTTTCTATAACACACACTGATACACCACTTTTCGTTCACATCTTTCTAGAGAGACTGAGCGGTTGCACGTGGCCGCATATATCTTCAGCGGTGTCCTTGCTATTGCAAAGGGATGTCAGAAAATCAATCATGTGCTCAGTGGGGATCCCATGAAATTTTAGCAGTGCCTATTGGCAAAAAAAAAAAAAAAAATTAACAAGAGCAGACAATTTAACTGCATACAGGGACCTAGGGCTGTGTATTGGCAAGAATCTGGCGATACAGTACATATCACAATATAGGGGTTGCGATATGATATGTTGCAATATATTGCGATACTGTAAGCAAGACAATATATTGCGATATTTCTTATTTTTGAAATAGGAGAATAGGATATAATTTTAGTCATTTAGAACACATATGCAAATCTTTTTTTTTATATCGATATTGTATTTTCGATACAGTATCGCCAAACTAAATATTGTGATACTTATATGGATAGATACCGTTTGGCTAAGGTTTGGTTGGAAGAAACACTTTGATAGAAAATGCAGAACTATTTGTGGGGAGTGTAAAGAGGTAATGTTAGAGCATTTAGGAGGAGTAAATTTGCTTGGGAGAAGTCTGCAATGACTATTGGGACACTTCAGCACGAATCAGTCAAGAGTGAAGTTGGTCAAAAACAGTCTCGGTGTGTTATTTATAGTCACCTCTGCTATATTTGTACTTACCAAACTGTCCACTCCCGCCAGCGTGTGATTGGCATTATAGAGAGAATAGGTCAGCTGGTACACCCCATCGTTGGTTTCACTGTTTCCATAGAAACCAACTCCCACTGCAACACTGAAAAGTCACAAGGTGAAAAGTTATAATTAGTTCACACATTGTAATCATCAGGCCCATACATAATGTGTACATACAGAGAGGGGTTTCCAGAGATCTAAAATGCCTGCCATTCACAAAGTTACACACATCCCTCTCTCCTTGAGTGATTATTAATTATGTTGGCTGTTTTTATCGTGCTTTATAGATACCACTAAGCATATACGTTACCACTTTTAATTACCACAGCTAAAAAATATGGAAGAAAATAACGTGCCACAATTAAAGCTGTTAATAAATTGGGCATTACTTTCACTTTAAGCAAAAGCTACAGTACTGTAAGTATTATAGTATTTTTTGCTTTCTTTTAAATATATAATGTATGTAATTTATGCAGTTATGTCATTATTATTTACTTAAGGTTTTTATATGGCTTTAATTTGTTTCTTTTAGTATTAGTCATTTTAGTCACTGATTTCCAATGCAACATATCTAATTTTAGTTTAGGTTTTTCTTTTTGAGTTTATGTTTTTCATCTGATACTTATATATTGTTTCATTTCAGCTACCAAAACAAATGTTACTGTTTTAATAGGCAATATCAACAATATTATAAAACCAAGTCGTCAACCTGGGACAATCTGAAGCCAGTTGCTGCGTAAGCCATGTCAGAAAATGTTTTTTGAGCTCCAATAAACATCATTTTGTATGAATAGGCTCAATATGGAACTCAGGTTAAATGACTGGAAAATAAAGGCGCTGTGGTAAAATGGGTAGCACACGTGTGTCACAAGCAGGTCTTTAATATTCAGCAGGAGCCGTGCTGAGCCAGAGGCTAATGTTCCCCAGACGCAAATAACATAAGGGTTGAGGAAATGACAAACAAGATGGTGCCTTCTGCCAGTGGGAACATTTCACAAACACTATGAGAGCAAGAGAAAGAAATGTTCAAAACCAATTTATCACTAATTCTTCATAGGTCAACGTCAACTAAACAATTACTCTGAACAGACCTATATACTTATCTTTGGGAACAAAATGTGATTCCGTATGATAATAAAAATTTGCATCATGTTGCTTTAAACCTGTATGACTTACTTTCTTCTGTTGAAAAATCTCATAAATCTCACATTGTAGGAGCTTGTGACACATCTGAGTACTAGAATGCCACAGAGACTTTGGGCTGGTAAACAACACCTACTAACCACCCACAACAGCATAATACTGGCAAGTTTTGGACAGTCTCTACAACTGTTTGGGCTGTATATTAAAAGTAACTGCACTGACATATCCAGTGATATTGGACTGGTGAAGACATACTCATGGTATTTCATTGAAAGCATCATATTTCTTTCTCCAAACCAAAATCTAGCTCACTGCACAGCTTAATAAAAAAAATAAATAAATAAAATCACACAATGGTCCAAATGTGGACTGAACGCAATTCGTCTGACATAACAATACCAGAGAAACAAGTTAATGAGTTTTTGGCAAGAAACAAAGAATATTAGCGTGAGAGTGCCTCCCAAGCCATGATCTTCTCACCAATGAGAACAGGAAGTATCTCACATAGAAAAAAAATGATGTCATCAGAACAGCCAGACTCATCTCTGTTCTTGGTATTAGGTCAATTAGCCTGCAGAGACCCTATAAGGTCAATTACACTGCCCAGGAAGTGAAGTCATATCCTGCAATGCATTGTTCATATAAGCTGCCCTTTAAAGTCTATTCCTGACCGACCCTTCTTTGTGTTTAGCTTCAACATTTCGGGACCGTAATGGGCAATGAGTAATGAAATACCAAATCTGTTCTCGTTCCCGTGAAGAATTGAGAGCGAGTTCAGATCAGACTCCACAGTATGGAGCTGCACATGGGACTCCTGGGGAAATGTAAAAGTGTAATGATTCCTCCAAAGCTTTTTGCCTTTAGAGTGGGTGAAGAGTCATAAATACGCACTCACAAACACAAACACATAAAGAACGCACGGTGCCCTGCGGCAGAGAGCCGCCTTACGCCGAAACGACACTAGGGAGAATGTGTGCGGCCTGGAACAGGGGACTTTATTAAAATTATGGGAAGACTGAATTCTCATTAGCTGGATGCCTCTAGCCAAACTGCATCATTCTCCTGATCCATCTCTGATTTAAAAAGTGCACAGGAAAAATGAGCTGCACTGGGGAGAGAAAGGAGAAAGAGAGCGATACATGCCCGCTATCTCATAAAAATGCCAAGAGCTGACTTAAATCGGCAGATTCGATTAGAGTTATTAACGGAAGCTGAAAAAAAAGATAGAGATATTCTGTGAAACAATCAGCAATGATTTGATTGTAAAAATTAGCTCAATGAAAAAAGCTAAACAAACTGTGGTGGTCGCACGTCAGTTATGATGATCTTTTAGTATCCAAGTGTGTTGTTCTTGGCCAAAATAAGCTACAAAATGGATTAGACTTTATACCAACACACAGAGGGATGTCTCTGCAGAAGACTACGAACATCAGAATTTGAATCCTTTCATGGATTAGCTCACAGATTTATTCAAAACACACTGCTAGCAAAAAAAACGACTTCATCATGAGACAAAGCACTTTCATCTTTCAGTGTTTAACCAAACACTTCAAGTGCAAAACCTGTTTGGAAGAGACAGCTGAGAGAATAGCTCCTTTTGCTTATACCCTGCAAGATGAACTACCCAAATTATTAACCATGTAGACGGTTGCTGAGAAGAAACCAAATTAGAATCCCTCTACAGAGAGCTGCTACAGCCCAAACTGGTTTTCAGACAGGCAATAAAAAGGAAAAGCCTGTATTTGGGGGAAAAAAAACATGCTTAAAAATCTATAAAAAGGAAAAGTGCTCATGACAAAAATGTAACAATTTTATTTTATTATTTATTTTAATATTTTTTGTGATATAGTAAATATCCTTACTGTCAATTTTGATTAATGCATCCTTGCTGGGGTAAAAATCTTTTATTTTATTTTATATATTTTTCATAAACAATACTGTATCAAACTAAATGCTTGCATGACATATGGAGTGTAACAGCTCTAATAATACATTTAGTAGTCCTTAAAACACAACCAAAGTGCTAATGCTGTAATTTCCACAAGAACCATATTGCTTTAAGACGTTTTGCTTTTAAATAACGTTAGATGGTTAAAACCAGTGCCAAAAAAGCTCTACTCTGGCCTCAAAAAGCAGGTCTGAAAGCAGTCACATGAATAAAGGCTAAAATAGTGCTTGTGCTTTTATCAACTAGATGCAGAAAAAAAACTGTGCTGAGCATGGATTTTAAAAATAAAATTAACCAGCCTCACTGTGTTCTCTCGATTTAATTTTTTTTTCTTTCACAACTGGATTTTGGTGTGTGCTCAGATGTCTCCTCTCCTGAGGGGGGCAGAGTTTCATTACGAAAAATTTGCTTTCATTCATTCAGTTGTTGGGTTCTTTGTTCATGCCACCACTGGTCTTCAAAATGACAAGAGCCCCAAATTATTTTGTAGGGGGTGGGCAGACTTGTTTGCTGAAGCTACAACCATCTGTCAAGCCATCTTGGTCCTGCATGATTCATTAGAACATGACCGATGAACACCATATTGGTCACTCACCCTCAAACTGTAGGCCACAACTTCCTGCTTCATCAAGTTCTTCAAAATAAAATATACCACATGATGACATGACAATTGCAGTAACTGATTTCAGTTAACAGTATTTTAGGGGCTTTTTCAATGGTTTATTAACTAATATAATGTTTTCCAATCACATTTAATGTCATGATCCTTACAAAAAAAGGAGGTCACATATACTAAAATTGAATTACAAAAACTATTAACTTTTTATAAAGATACAGCAGGTGTTATGAAATGCATACACTGCTCAGGGCTAACCATCAGTCAATATAGGAAAAAATAATGCAGAGGCTAAAGCATGCTGCTCTAAAGTCATCGCTGTCAACTGTATGCTGAACAGTGTGTGTCAGGAAGGAGCCCTTGCACACACCAAACAGGAAGCTGACTATAGGTTACAGATGTCAGAGAGCAGGTGTATGTGTGGCGGAGAACTGGTGTCCACATACACACAGATACAGGTGAAGCAGAGCAAGCGTAAAAGATTTCTCTCTCTTCTCTTTTACCTGTCAGTGAAAGTTATTGTGAGATATGTAGAGGTCATGTCATGAGGTGGACCATGAATTACATGGAGGCTCTGAAACAATGACAGCCACAGCATGTGCAAGACCTTCCTTTTCACAGCAGAAAAATAGCAACTACGGAACAAGTCAACTCAGTCTATTAATGCATTTTTAGCTGCTTTTAATGAGTTTTTTTAATAATCATTTTATTATGATATAATATATAGTATGATCACTTTGACAACCACTGAAGGCTATAGTAATTACCAGTTAGTGTTTTAAATTTAATTTTACTTTAATCAAAGCGGTTGAAAATGCTCTTTATATTGTGATCTAAGGGACTTCAAAAAAAAAAAAGAGCAGTACATCTGAGCACAGGGCAACCATGGCAACACATGCACTAGATTAATGGAGCATCTAAATACCAAAGAAGCTATTGCACAACTCCCACCATTCAGAAACATAATGGAGAAAATAAGAGAAAGATTCTCATATTATGTAGTCACAATGAGGCTCTTTACATCTAGAGTGGCATCCTGGAAATCGCTCTCTGCAATTAGACAAAGTTTCACCTGAAGAAAATACTAGCGATACTATTACATTTTTTTCTTCAGCTTTATTTAATAAACGTTCTTTGAGTTCTGAAAGTTATAGAATGTTTTGATATCAAAGTAAAATTGCATTTCAAAAGATCAAGAACAATTTCATTTCTCATGATATGACCCCTTTATATAAAGCCAAGATCTTGCATCTTTTATAATGGCATTTAAATTTGGCCAAACAAGATTTACATTGATCTGATATAAAATTGTTCAAAGCAAATCCAAATGTATTAGTGAGCAATTTTAGATTCTAATACCTATCATCTCACCTGAGAGCAATCTAGGACCCCTATAGAGCTCTATCATGTCACACTGCATGACCCGAGACCTTCACTGAGATAGAAAATTGATTTGGAGCCATAAAATCACTTGTCTATCTACTTGCTCACCCATCCATCCGACTAACCAAGCAACCCTATGATTTACTTCTGGACACTGCAGAAATACTTCTGCTACAAACTACATTAACGTTTAATGTAGATGAAGTCAGCCTTGCTGAGATATCCTGCCAGTTTTAGCAAAACCACATAAATAATAGAAGGTGAGAATAGGAGTGTTTAATTTTCCGAAGATTACCGTATATAGAAAATGCAACACCAACAGACAGACTTCAGTGAACGATTAAGTTAAAAGTCGCCAGCAATGTGACACTGGTCAAAGGATCCATAATGCATAACATACTAAAAATATACAACTAAAAATTTATGTGGATATAATCTGAATCAGAGTATATTAAGGCCAGGCAATGCACATAAAAACACATAAATAAATGAATGAATCAAATAAAACACAGATAATCTATACAGATAATCAGATACAGATAATCTATAAAAATAAGTAAATAAATAAAATAAAAATGCTAGTGTACAATTAAAAAAAATATATAAATTGTAATATATATATTTTTATTTTATA
>NC_056710.1:17089113-17206613 GCF_018831695.1 Puntigrus tetrazona | reverse complement strand
TACACTGACTTTGATAAAAAATCTATTCACACCCATTTTTCACTTTGATGTTTTGTCACAATATGAAAAAAAATTAAATAAATAAAACAAAAATCCAAGCTACACTTAAACAATAACATTATTAGCAGGTAAAAAACGTCATTCTTCAGATCTTATTCTAATAGTTTGCTTTGACTTAGTGACAATATAAAATCCAATTGACTTTGAAATCCTGTCTTGCTTTGTTTTTTGGAAAAGTTGGAAAAACTCTCATTTGAAGCAATACTGCAAAAGACATTCTTACATTTCAAGACTTCTGAATTTCTTTATTGATAATCTTAATTTTCCACTGAACTTTTATTTGAAATCACCTTTAACAGCCTCAAAATTTAGAATGGAAAATGATGGTTAAGAAATGCGACAATTTTCTGTGAATTCCAGCCAACAATTAATTTTCTGTTATTTATAAATATAACCGTTGCATTGCTTAAAACGACTTTCAATGTAGCACACAAGTCATATGGACTCCTTAGTTCTTTCATGATGTTTTTTTGGTCCTTTTTGGAGCTTGACAGCCATGGTTACTAAGACTTCTAGCTGAATGCTGCTCGTTTTTAATGAATGATGTAGTCAGAAAAGTGCACAGAATCTGAGCAGAGGTCAGAGGGCTGTCTCGTCATGTCCAAGGCTATTCAACCCCTTGTTTAAAGTCTTAAATACTAGTCAGATGCTGAGTGTTCCCACAATCCCTCCTCCAACTCCTAGTGGATAATGTGGCCCAAAACAAAACTAAAGTGTTTCTATCACCGGTCAGCACACACACACACATTATATAGTTGGCATATCATATTATCGTGTGACAGAAAAACATAAAAACATAAGTTTTGATTTGTGAAAATTACAGGGTTTTCATAGCACAATAAATCTCAAAATACCATGGACAATTTGTTTCCTCATGATATGACCCATTTAACTCAGAAATGAGCCTATTTTTCACATCATGTAGAATTTTAATCTGTCTCATCCGTTAGTGTTTTCATACTCTTCCTTTTGTTACACAAGTACATTTTTCGCAGTTTATTCGCTCGTTGGTTGATTTGTTCCTCCAGACACCGGGCTTTAAAATGACAAGACATCACCAGTGCTCTGTGCATCACAAGTAACCAAGCATGTTTGCTAGAGACAGCGAGATGCAGAAAGAGAGAGAGAGCGCAATGGAATGAAGATACCCAAAAAAGAGGTGGGAACATAATGAGGAAGATATGTCAGCCAGAAGTTAGGAGCTAATTTGCCAAAGGGGATTTTTCTAGTATTTGCCATGTTGATGCAAAGCTTTTCCATCATTTATTTCAACACCGAAAATTGTGTGACAGATGACAACAAAGACCGTCTTAATGAAATCCTACCGTGCTAGAGACCACGATGAATATATAACCACATAATTCTCCCATATACTTAAAGTGCTTAACTATGCTGCCTGCATCTTGAGAGGCTTTATCCTCTCAGCGTGACAACGGTGGGTGGTACGTACCAGCAGATGAGTCCGGCAGCAACAGCAGCCCAAGTGACACAGCAAGAGTTGGATTTCTTACTTTCCTCTTCCTCCTCATCCTTCCGACAGCAGCACAGAAAGCTCAGGTAGATGGCCAGACACAGCAGGTTCACGCCGAGCCCAGCTGCTGCTACACAGCCCAGGAAGATCAGAGACTGGAACACACAAATACATGAGACATCGTTAATAGACATACAAGAGAAACAAAAAACGTATTTCTTTGGAGTTTTGTTCTCATCAGTCAACTTAGCCCAATTATGGAATTTAAATTCTACAAGTTGTTCAGAAAGAATAACTGTGATGATATGTGAACTAGGAATTCTTTAACGAATGAGCAATCATACTGACAATGCATATTCATTTCATTTCAAGTCAAAATGAAAAGCAAATTGACTTCTGATGCATATTGTTTGTAGGACTGCAAAACGATTAATTGTGATTAACTGCATTAATGAAAAATAGGATTTGTTTACATATTATGCCCCAGTTTCATACACAGGGCTTAGCCTAAGCCAGGATTAGGCAATAGTTCAATTAGGCCATTTAAGTCATTTTTTAAACATGCTTTAGAAAAAAAATATTGGTATGCATTTTAAGACAAAACTAAGGCAGTGGCATTGAATATTATTTAGCATATGACATGACATCGTTACGTCCAGTTGCATTTCCACTGGTTTTTAACACTTTAGATATGTTCTATAAATGGTTGCGAATGCCCAATAAAGCTGTTCACATTATATTTTCTGTTTTTAACTGGACCCACTGATACTACGGAAGTCTCTTAAAGACAAGTCACGTCACTCGTCGGCCATCTTTGAAACGCCTCTCGGGCATCCAAGTGCAGCTTCTTTCTCTTTGCATTGGGAAGCATCAAATTCTCCCAAACTGTTCACTAAGCTTACAATTAAATTTCAATTTGAAATCACAGATGAAATCTGACAAGCGATGTTACACCGAGAGCTCATACTCACGGGGCAGTACTAACATCTTCCACCTGAACGCTTTGTCAGTATACATCTGTTATGAAACAAATGGAACCGAAACGGTCTGAAATTTGCTAAACATCGTGCTAAAGTCGAGCTTGTGTGTGTGTGAGATGATGGCAGAAGGCGGTGAGTATTTGTAGGGACGGCAACTCGAGTTAAACGTCCATGACCTTGTCCACTAATACAAGTTTGTTGTGAACGTAGAATGAAGTCACGACCTCCTGAGATGTTTTTCCCGAGCACGTGCAGACAGCGAATTACACTGATAAAGAGGTTCTTTCCGGCTGCAACACTCTGTCATATATAACCTAGAGTTCCAGTAGATAGATCCCGAGCTATTTTAGTCTTTAGTATTTAATGGGGGCACAAGGTAACACTCTGCCAATGCTTACTAGCCTACTACACACCATCGTAAAAGGAGCATGATCTCCGTTTTGGCATCGAAAATGGTCTTAACTAGGCTGAAAGCCTTCACCCAGACATGAATCAATGGGCTTCAAGCTGTGACTGAGAATAAATATAACGTATTTATAAACTGACAGGGCAGCACAATTACTCAACAAAGCCACACTCATATACACACCATGTCGTATCCCATCCTGCTCTTGGCTCTGAAGAGAAAGTAGGACAGCTATAGCAAGCAGCCCAGAGTCTATATTTGCTGCATCACCATAACGGTCTCCTGCATTGTCTCTGTCTCTCTCGGTTACGTCCAACATTCTCTCTTTCATTCTGTGGGTGGTGGGACATCCTAAGCCATCTGCTTCACTCCAGTAACTAAGACTAATGAGTCAACCTCTCTACCCAAAATTCCAGTGGCTGCATTCATCCACTGTGTCAAAGAACCTTCTTCGAACTCACAACAAACAAGACCTAGGTTATATCTAATTCATGTCAACACTGGTTTGGATGGCAGTTTATCAATAGGTAATTTTATCCAATTGTAACCATTATAGTCTGTCCTGTGCTCCATTACCACTGGCCACTGGAAAACCCATACTGATACATGATTAGCACTTTAGTATACATTTTAATGACAAATTATCAAATTAGACCTACAAAGAAAAAGTAATGTATTTTGCATCATACTCACAATTTAATTTTTTTATTCACTGACAGATATATACTTTATTATGTATTTTTTGTAAATGTTATAATATTTGATATTATTTTATATTGTTTCCACAAAAATCAAGATAGATAGACAATACGCAGTTAAATTATAATATTTCACAACACTGTTGGTTTTATAGTATTTAAAACATAACAAACATACTGGTCTTGGTGAGCAAAAGAGACTCCTTTCAAAATCATACAAGTTAAAGACTTATAGAGTCTAAACTTTTGAACGATGGTGTAGTGGAGGACCATTAAATTTAACCATTAAACATCATGTTTAAGTAAAATGCATGATGAAACCTACAGTGCCTCATTTCAGTCACATTGTCTGAAAAAGATGAGTCTGTGTCTAAACCCCTCCTCCACCTTTGAGGACAGAGAATTCCCCCATCAGGCCTTTGTGAAGGGCAAATAGGGGTTGATGAAGGTACTGTGATGAGAAAATGGGGGAAGGAGGTACGCAGACTGCCACAGGGGGGTCTTATGAGAAGGGAGGGGGACAAATTAGGGAATGAGTGTGTGTTTTCCAACTGGAGAGTAGTCATGTGAGAGGGTCTGTGGTTGAGGGAGGCATATATGTGTGTGTGGGCGTGGGTGCTAATCAGCAAGGGGAACAGTTGGTGTGGAAACAAGGGGAGGAAGAATGGCATTATGTTTGATGCTTTTGGCCAGACACAGAAAAAAAAAAAAAAACAACAACCTCACACACATAAATAAACATCACCATGGCAACCTCTAGCTCCTTGCTGCCCTTTTAGTTAAGTCCTGGGACAAAGTGAAAAGAGGAATTATCATAGACTATTTTAATGAAGCTGCGTGTGACTACATGGCTGAAATTACCCTGGCTAAATCCCATGATCTTCGTGAACTACGAGAAACTTGTTCTATCTGACAGTGAAAAGCCTAGAGATTAGTGGCGGGTGGTATAAGCTAAATCCTATATCATAGCAGCAAAAGAATTGCATACACTCAGTATAGGTATGTTGGATAAAATAAAGAAATGTATGAGTTATTGACCCAAAATTTTTGATTTTTGACACACACACACACACACACACACACACACACACACACACACAAAATAAAAATCTATTAAAATTTTTCAAACAAAATGTAAAATACATAATACTGATAGAAATTTTGTAAAAACACAATTCACTTACACAAACTTAAGCAGTAATTTGTATTTCAGCCACAGAAATTAGAAATGTTATTTTAAACTGAATACAATTATTGCTATTATCGGTCGTACCACATGATGAGTGGTTGCTCCAAATGACACGTCCAATTCTGGAAGTCATGATCAGATTTCAAAATTATTCTTGATCTACATTTTTCCCCCAATTAATTCTTCTGCTGTGCAAATACATTTTTACAACTTCCATACAAACTAAAGTTTCTATGCTTTTTGTTTATAGTTGGAATCATTATTGTCGGTAGCCTACTGCCATCTTAAAAGTAGGGGTGTTTAATTCAGCTACGATTACCAACTCCATATCCCAATGCATCACACTCATTTTTTCAATATTACTCCACATGGCTACATTCATGTTTATTTTGTACTGTAAAGATGAAGATGATTGGTTCATGTTCCGCTTCAACTGAGGTATTGCAGCGATCTTTCAGGTGACAATAAAGAGCTACAAAACAGTATTTGTTGACTATGTTTACTCAATTAAAAAAAATAAAAGGCCAAAGAAATGTAGTAGCTTGGTGAGCATAAGAGACTAAAAACATTACTTACATATGTTTTAAGTCAGATTGATGCAAACCAAAACGTAACAAATGATCATGACTGAAATGAGTGCAAAAAATCTAATGTTATTTCTTGACATTATTTTGGTTTGAATGGCATATAGGCCTAGCAGTCCTACTAATAACCTACATAGTACAGCAAAATAATGTTTGTCACATCTCCACTGTCACATACTGAAGATACGCGGGTAAATAAACAGAAATGATGTAAAAAAAATATAAACAAGAAAGATAGGAAGGGAAGAGAAAAATATTGCTTGTGTGTGAGCCAGAGAGAAAAGGACAGCGGAGGAAAATAAAGAATGCAATAAAGATTCAGACTCATTATTATGAATTGCTTTGGAATACATTCAGAATGCATCCCAAAAATGCATAAACAACACCAGTGTTGGAGCCTTATCTGGTCTTACCAATGTTCTCTCGGTCACAAACATACACACTGGCACAGCAAAAGTGAGTGTGTAATTATAATAGTCAAACAAATACAATGTGCGAACACACACACACACACACACACACACACGGAGGGTGTGCATTAATACCAGGCACACATGAATAATGGAACACCTGCATTATCCTCTATAGAAATAAAGCAAAGAGGAATTATTTACACACTCCCACACTTCTTCAGCAAGCCATTTCCACCCACCTATTCCCTTGTCATTCAAACACGAAAACAGACAGGACACAACAAGACTGAGAGCTGTTTTTCAATTAGACGCCGCTAATGTTTACAAATGTCTACAGTACTACAGCGCAGAGTTCCCACACATTTTCATGGCACTTCCGGCTGTGAATTATTTTTAATATAATTTTTTACGATTTCTAGCCGACATTCAAGAGCTGATTCCTAGTAAGTTACATAAAACTTTCTTTTTCCAGATTTTATTCATTCAATTAATAAAAAATGATGAATCCTACTCAAGGCTTGAAAATGAAAAAACATTCGTCGTAAACTGTAAAAAATGTTGAACGACAGAAACAGTTTCTAATTTGACTAAAATTTGTATTAAAAGCCACAGCAGTGTTTAAGAATACTTTTTTTTTTTTTTGCACCTGCTTGGTTTTATTATATTCATTTATATGTGGAAGTCACAATTAAAAAAATCTTGTTATTACACAGATATACTACAAAAAATAATTTTTAAAAAACAACAAACAAAAAAAAAGTCATTATTTAGAAACAAAAAAGGCCCCGGAATAATTCAAAACGATGAAAGAACTGATGTCATTTTGAAAAAAACTGACCAAAGCAAACTTTTTGGGGAGTCCCACATTTTGTCTAACTGAACATTCTGCATCACACAGAAATAATGATGTAAAAGCATTTTTTTAATACGAAATGACAAATTTGATTATATATACACATGCATACATATAAATGCATGGCAAGCAGCACACTTTTTTTTTTTTTTTTTTTTTTTTTTTTTTTTTTATACATTTTATACAGAAAATCGGTTGTGATTGTTGTTTCATGTTGTCTCTAAATGAGCGAGGTCTAACAATGCGGCTCTTCAGAAAGTGGCATGCTTTTCTGTGCTTGTTAAGACTACGAATGTAAATAAGGGGAACAACGCTGACAGGTCTTCCATAATGTTGTTTGTTTCTGCTTCGCTGTGGTTAAAAAAAATAAAATAATAAGCAACCACCCTGTCTGTTCCACTTTTTAGTTTTTCCATTACTTCATTATCATTCAGTGTCTCCAGTCCATCCATCGTATCCGAGCATATAGAGAGGTGTCTAGGTGGAAAAAAAGCATGGATGGGTGGGGAAAGAAGACAGGACAGTAAAGAGGTGGGAAAACACAAAAGTGGAGCTGAACAGGAGGGTGGAGAAGATGGTGTGAAAGAAAAGAGGCACAAGGGAGGGATGAAAGGGGTTGAAACAGAGGATTATGGGGAAAAAAAAGTGGCATGGCAGTCTTCATGAAAGAGAACAAAGGACACAGCGCAGCCCATGTGAACAATTTCTGCACATCCTCACTCACAGCCACCCACCGCCTCTTAGTAAGAAACACTACTGTCTTTCACCAGGAATGAAGTGCTCAGCATCTCTCTTGTTTGGTATAATAAAGTTTAATTGAAGCCTTAAGGAAATGAGTGCTGAAACGTTGCTTATTCATTCAGAATGTGATGACAGTGTCATATATACTGTATTGCACATGTATGCACATTCAGCATCTATTCCCATAAGACTGCATAGCAGCTGACCCTTAGTGTATCCATACTGCTGCCCACACGGATAATGGTTTTACAATGGTAACACTTTATTGTATGTAAAATGAATGATAAATGATCTGATTTCAAAATTATTTAGGCACATCAACCACGACGAACAAGAAGTTGTTTCCATGTAGAAATGTATTACTTATCTTCAGTTCAGTGACTCTGTGTTGTTCTTCAGCTTGTTTGCATAGTGTGTCCACTACATTCACAGGCCGAATTTCCCTGGGGGTCATTGACATACAGCTCAACCTGAGCATAGCTGGCTATCGGCCCAGATAAAACACCCTTTTCAAGCGCCAATCACACCATCCTCATGAATAAGCGGGCTGTAAAACTGGACGTGAATGAGGTACCGCAGACAAAGCTTTTAAGCTTCGAGGAACAAACAGGGCAGAATCAAGTACTGTTTGCAGCCTGAGGGGTAGACGTCTATAGAGGCAAACAAGAGTCAAATACTGGAGTTTGGAGCCTTTAAACAAGCCGAGACAGAATATTTTCTCATGGCAGAAATGCGGAAATAGATGTGACTGATCGCAGGGCAGGTCTGTAGGGAAAGTGGTCTATAATAATTTCTAGGAATTCCTAAAAGAGAGGGATATGTAAGAATGTAAACCAAGCTGCCCCGACATGATACCTGTTCAACGTTTACACTGTTTGCTTGTCTGATAGTGAGGAGCCCTACAGGTTTAGGACAACACAGAGACTTATCAAACCAGTATACTGTATCTAATGTGAAAGACCATGCATAGGATACACAAACTGAACCCCAATTCCCACACTATATAGCATGCAACGTCTCAAATCATTGCATGTTGAGAATAAGGCCAGATCACATACTGTTTTTAGTGGTTCTTTGTAAGGTATGCAAGTGAGCATAATATTAAAGCTTAGTATAAAAGAACACAACAGTCCTATTTGAGTTAGTACACACACACACACACACACACACACACATATATATAATCAGTTGCTTTGAAACACACACAAACACATATATAAAACAATTACTTTAAATTTGAATATTTAAATATTATTATTACAATATTACCGTTTTACTGGATTGTTTAATCATAAAGATGTAGCCTTTGTGAGATTTCCTTCAACAACTTAAATTTTTTTTTATTCATTATTTACAAAATGCAAAGTTATATGTAAAAAAACGTTATTCTGCATTCTAACCAGGCACAAGCTGACAGGTTTTCACATATAAACGGTCACAAAAAAGGCTGACATCATCACTGCCAATTAACATTCCTTCCTAAGAAGCAGATTTTAGACCGATGAGATTCCACAGTACGCAAGGACACCAAATTCAACGGAAACCAAGATGTCTTAACAAATGTCATGGTTAGTTAGGAACCTCAGGCCCAGTTCACACTGACACTGCTAGAGGTTGCCAAGTTTCCAAGGAGCTCAACTTGGATCTCCAACGGTCACCTTCACTCGTGTGGCTGAACATCTCTGACTCATGAAAAATAAATGTCTCTGCAAAACACTGTCTGTTTGGATGGCAGTCAGATTTGTCACAATAAAACACTGTCCAAAGTCTGAGACGGTTCTTTGGTGTTGTTTCATAAACAGAAGTATGCAAACTGGGATTCAGCCATATTGTGTGCAGCAAAGTGGTGGTTGTGCTTTCTGTGAAAGTTCTGAGCCAAACTTCAGCTATGTGATGGTCACAGCAGGTGGAGAACAGCTGTGTGGAGCGCACTGACGCCCATCTGCTGGGAGCTGGGAGCGATCTGCACTCGCTGAAGAAAGACACCATCAACCTCCTGATCACAAGTCTACAATTTTACAGTTTTATGCTCTGTGAGGTACAGAATTACATATTTTACATGATGAAATGGAGTAATATGCCTGAGGGAAAGCTACCGTATTATGTATTAAAAGCTCCATTAAATGTCAATGAAAGAATTCTTCAGACATATGCTAATCTAATCTCCAGGTGAATTCCAAGATCTCAGAGAACGAAAAGCTGCAAAAAGTTCCAGTGAACAATATACCAGAATATTTGAGAAGATTCCAATGTTGGATCAAGGCACAGCCGTGAGGGGCCTGGATGACTGGGGTTTTACAGGAATGCAAAGGCAAGCCTTTAGGAAGGTCCTCAACGGACCAGTCAACCTCAATTCTGTCCTCGTCTTTTCCACATTGCTTTTGAAAGGGAGTAAGGGGTTCAGGGGCAACCTCAGGGGGCTTTTCCAACAGAGTGCGCTCGAGTGAACCTCCCCAACCTCACAGCTGGGACATCATTAACTCAGAGCGGAGCGGGTCATGGGCTTTGGGTGAATAAAGGAACAAAAAAGACAGACATATAGAAAGAAATAAATATGATAAGGGCTCTCCAGCATTTCATGTTATATCACCTAAAAAATAATAATAGTACAGAATAATAAAAAAAATGTTTCTTGAGCACAGAATCAGCATACCATGTAAGAGATGTTTCAAACACATCTCATTGACCACAAACTTATATGTATAAACCCTTTGTGAAGGTAAGGCTCATTCAAAAATTAAATAAACTAGTAATGAATTACGAAACTGATAAAACAGCCTGTCTCTGAGCTGTTTGAAAAATTAAAATGCCATGCAATACGTGTACACATCAATGCAATAAAATGCTCAATGAAGTACTAAAAATTTATAGTTAACTTTACAATTTAACTTTATTACACAACCATGCTCTTGCCATGCATCTCAATAAGAATCTGATGCAACGGTACATCGACTACGAGTGGGCTTGCAATACATTCCATTATGTACAATTACACTATTCACTGAGACTTCCAATACTTTACTAACATTTCCGACCCAAATACCACAAGCTGACAATTGCCTTTTCTCTCAACTAGACCACACCACCATCATTGGACTAGGTAACATTGTCTTGCTACCATATGAAAAGACTCAAAAATTCGGACAAGATGTTAAAGCACGGCTTTGCTGCTTCCTTGAAAAAAAGGCCAATGAGCTCTTGACTTACTACCATGTCAAACATAAACTAAATATTTCTGTCCTAAACTACCCAAAAAACAAACTGTAGATCTCTTGCATATCTGATCGGCCTGATTCAGTAGGTCAATGTGGTTTACCACACAGCTTTCACATCCTTTTTGGGGATTTTTGGTTTTTTCCCGAGAAAATCTTTTTTGGGTTTTATAAAACCCTGGCCCACCCAGAAACAGCTGCAGAAAATACTTAAAAGGGTGCTGACACATCCAGACCTGCAAGAAAATAATGGAACAGAATTCAAGACCAGGCTTTTTCTCTCATCTTACATCTAAAATTGAAGTGAAGTGCCATGGTTCGGATCTGAAGTGATAAAACGGAGCCTAAGGGAGACAATAAATAAGGACTTGCAACAAACAAAAAGGCTTGACACCAAAGTTATGGCAAGAAATTTTGGACGAACATCAGAACTGTTGGAAGAAGTGAAAATGTGATGCTCTGACTAGGCTATAGCTAACTGGTCAAATTGAAAAATATGGCCTCTACATACTTTACATTTCTCTATAAATGGTATAGAATCTAAGAGACACATACATATTTACTGTATTTACTGTCATTTGTACGGTAAACATAATTGTAAAAAAAAAAAAAACATGAGTTGCTGAACTGAAATATAAAAGGGAAAATGAAACAAGGAAGTGAAAACAAAAAAGAGGAATTGCAAAGCATTTCAGAGCGATCAGTTCAAGAATCAGCTGACTCAGTGAAGCAGACTCAACAGTCCACAGCTTACTGGAGGAGAAGATATCAGTCAATTACTTGATTATAACACAAAGTTATGACATGCCTTTAAAAAACTAACAAAAAAAACACTCCAATGGTGCTTCTGCGCTTTCCAACAATGCTTTTGAAATGTAAAACGTTCCCTTTTTTGCATTCAGTACATTGCACTTGCATGGACTGCATGCATAATTATTCTCTTTTCATGCATATAATAGAATACAGTCATACGAGTTTGAAATATTTTTTTTCCATCATTAACTACAGACTGTACAACTCCCCTGGCCCTGTTCATCACACGACCACATCTTGCAGTCGGGTCTTAAAACACTGATCTGATGAAAAGTTTGACAGGACATTCTGAACTGAATAGAATGCAGCCTGTGACATCACAAAAAAACCTTACAAAGTTCTTTCCGTATAAATTTGTCTTAAATAGCACATCGTTCCACCTGAGGGTCAGATGAGTCAGACGTCAGACGACTGAATATCAGTATGATTCAGCCAGGTCATCTGCATCTGAAAATAATAACCCTTCTCTCTCATCATTTTATCGGTGTTTGCTAAGGCAACCATCACTATCTGTATTGCTTATGCTCTGTGATTTGAACTTGACCCTTAAGTATTAAACACAAGCAATTAACTCAACTTGCACAGTTTTTGCTACAGACATTAATAATACCTCAAACCAAGCGGCTCGATGAGGAGACATCTTCGGAGGTCTAATGACTATCACATGTGAACTCTTTTGACATGGGCCAGTAAAAACAAACACACACACGTTTCCGTGTTTTATGAGGACGTTCCATAGGCGTAATGGTTTTCATACTGTACAGACTGTGTGTATTATTGTCCTTTACCAACCCTACACCTAAACCTACCCCTTACTACTGGCATTTTTAGATTTTCAAAAAATGTAATCCTGTATGTTTTATAAGCTTGTTTCCTCACGGGGACCAAAAAACCGTCCCAACAAGGTATTTAATGGTATTCCTATTCTTGAGGGGTTATTTGGTGCCCATAACATAATAAAGACCGGTACACACACACACACACACACACACCCGATCAACATCCATAACACTTCGGAAAATGTCAAACTGTAGTTTTTATTCAAAATATTGACGCGTTACTTGAATATCACAATAATTTAACCACAAAGAGAAGCAAGTAAATAGCTGCAGCTGTCTTTAAATAAATTGCTGGGCACACAGCACTTTATGGTGTGAACCAAACAGATGCATCCTCTTGTCAGGGATGGGAAGAGAAATAAAAAACAGCTGTTAGCAATTCATCCCCACAGGAAATAAGTGAATCATATGGACAGATGACCTTTGACCGATCTAATACACAAACACATATCCACTCAGGCATAACTCGATGATTGGCCCCTTTTTGGATATGACGTCTGCTTAGTTCCTGTCCTTACTTACAGGCCCAGAAGGAATCCACAAAATCCCACAAACTAAGATGCGTTTTATAATATTGGACCGCGTTTAAATTAATTCCACAGATATTCTCCCAAAATGAGCACGGAAGATGCACAAAAAAAGAGTCTGCAGACTCCATCTGGGCCTGCTCATTGGGGAATCTAGATCTAAGCATAGAGCAGGAGTATTTTCACTTGGGTCAGTGTCAAATAAGAAATGGAAGCCAAAAAACTAATTTAATAAAATAACAGGTTTTGCATTTTTATACACTGTTGAATGTATAGCGCATTTCCACTAAAAATCATAAATATATTACATAACAATAATAAAACAAATACAACTGAATAATTTACTACTGATTATTGATATGCGTTAACTATAGGTTTTGGATGCGATTATTGCTTTTTCATTAATTCATTAAGTTTTTGGGGGTTTTTTATTTATGGCATACTGTTCAAATTGTCTCTGTGATTTAGTCTTTTCATTGTGACCAGTAAAACACAATCTAATCTAATTTAATCAATTCAGAACAAGAAACGAATCCAAACCAGCCGTTCTCTTTCAATCATCTAGAACATTTATTGCCGGCTAAACTGCTGTAACGATTAAACACAGTGAATCTCTACAGACAGCACACCATCCGCCCGGCGTTAATAAAATAAACATGAAGCACAATAAGCTACGCGCATATGCAGGATCTCCCAGACCAAACCTAAAACCCCACAGAGGAAAGAGATCCCACCGGTTTCCTGTTCTGCTGAAAAGCTACGCTGAGGTTCAAATCGCAGCGTCAGCGGGAAAGGAGCATTTAGATTCACAAACTGGGGGAAAATGGGTTACGGAGGAGGATCCCCCAGGCCATGTGAAAACGCCCCGGTGTTGATTCGGAGACGGTGGAGGACCCAGCGTGAGCGCATGATCTCACACCACAGCATCTGGTCTCGCTCTGCCTCCATTTACACCATCTGCCTTAATAGAAACAGACAGCTACAGAAATGAGCACTCTGCCCCTCCGTCCTCTCTCGCGTTCCCCCTCACTAGATCTCTAATCAACATGATGTTGATACAGGTCAGGGGAAAAAAAACCCATCACGCACACAAAGACAGGTGCAGCCCAGATCCGAGCAACTCGCTGTCCGGGAAATAGGTGTTTTAGCAACTCGGTCCGGGTCCAAATGAGATGCAGTTGCGCTGTGAAACGTGACAGTGATTTTCAACCTTCCACGAGTGCTAAGAAACAATTTTATTTAATACGCGCCAGCTATTAAGAGCTTCCAAAATCCAGCAGACAAATAATGCTGAGGTTTTAATCGTGCTGAAGCAGAGCAAAACATGCACTTTTCAGGAAGAGGCTGTCACGCAGGACAATAGCATGGCCGAATAAGAGCGTGGAGACCCAGCGCATTTGGAAACGTATTGCATTTCATCATTGATATCGCATAAGGGGTATCTAATCAAGGTTGTTATGAAGTAGCAATCTTATCTTTCTTTAAGCATGAACCTCTGTGTTCAATTTCTTAGCTATTTAAAGCAAACTGACGCTTCTCACAGAAATCAAGAGTGGAAAATTGAGAACAAAACCAATCTGTACTGTTAACACCATGATCCTCGGTTATCATAGTCAGCCAACAGCTATTAAAACTGCAACCTGAAATAAAGTAAAGGTTTACTAAAAGATTACAATACTTGAGCTCATTCAGTCTTTATGTAGTAAAATTAATTTACTAATGATTTTATACTGTTTTGATATGTTAACTATAGGTTTTGGATGTGATTATTGCTTTTTAATTAATTAAGTATTTTATTATTATTATTATTATTATTTATGGCATACTGTTCAGATTGAAACGAAAACTGAGATTAAAATTAAAAAAAATAATAATAAAAAAATAAAAATAAAAAAAAATCACAAAACATTCTTTAACCTAAAATAAAAACTAATTAAAAATATAAACACAAACTACAACAGCAACTAAATTAAACTTAGATCTGACCTCTCACTTTTACAGTGTTTACCTCTGGGCTTTCAAAAACCACAATCAATTATACAAAAGAAAACTAATTCCAATATTAATCACTTTAAGTCCCTTTAAATAATTTTACCTGCTCATCTGACCAAAAGAAAACTCCAAAGACAGCTTACCGAAGCTCAGCTGAATAACAAAGTAGTATACTGCTGTCCAATGTATATTAGCTTTTGAGTGGACTTCAACAATGTAACAAATTCAAGTATACAGACCAGAGTGTGTATTAACGTCTTAAAAAAAGTCTTTCAGTGGTTTTTAAACGGCCACAAACGCCAAACATACCGAAAACACTTTCGTGGAGGACTTCTAAAACACGTTAACGACTTGCTGCGACCTGGAGTCCCGAACAGAAAACGCGAGCGGCGGCGCGCTATATAAAGCAACCGTGTTTGAACCGCGAACCTCCGCGTGACAGCGAAAACAGAAGCTCTGACCTGCTGGTAGTTTTCATCTTGCGGTTTAAAGGTGTGATCCAACGGCTGAAACCTCAGATTCACGTGAGGAAACTGATGGAGCCAGTAAGTCCACCAAGGAGCGATATAATCTACCCGTGCGGACGACATCCTTCAGCGGTCGACGAGACGAATAAATCACTTTCCGAGAGAGAGAGAGACGGTCGGACAATTTGGGTGTTTCTTTCCCGGTTACTCTCCGCTGTCTTGTCTTCTCAAACAAAAGCCATGGATTCAGACATTAGAGAGACGGGGTGCTCAAGCAAAAGTGCTGGAAGGGACACGGGAAGATCTCCGAATACTTCCTCCGAACCGCTGACCGTGGGAATTGGACGGGAAACGTTGAATTATTGCATTAAATCCCGGTCTCGTGCCGCAGCCATTCCCGCGCGCGTTGTGCGCTCTGAGAAGCTCGGGAGCGAGCTCGAACGAGCGCACGATTGGGGCTCGGGGTCGCGCTTGAAGAGGAGGATGAGGATGGAGGGGCAGCTTCTTTTCAAACTTTTTTTTTTTTTAGCTGGTCGAATTGTGCTAACGGTGACATTCAGCAGAGATTAAAAACAAGATGTATATTGTCGCTTTTGGAGGTTATTGCTTTCGCTTTGTTTGAACAAAACCTTCTTAAAACGAGGTAAATGCTGAATTTAGTGATTTATTTGAAAATATATAACGCAATGCTGCCATCTAATGGGCAACTTAAGTAAATGCAGACACAGAAAAAATGAAAAAAATAAAAAAATACTAATGGCACACATAAAAGACACTACTACGGTGGATGCCTTCATGATTTATTGTCTCTTATGGTTTATTAACAGGCTAAAACACTATTGTTATACGCAATAAAAAACAAAAACTAGCTTTTACTACCTGTTTTGCTAACACTAGCTGTTTTACTAAAAACATCAATCTTCTCATTTTGATTAATAACAAGAAAACAGACAAAAGCTAATGCTCTATTAATTTTCATAGGGAGGTTAAAATAAAAAATTCACAGTTAAAATATTATTTATAGGCTTATATCGCTTAGTTAATATTGATGCTACGTAGATGTTGTTAAAATGTCAATATTGTTGTCAGTTTTGCGCGTAAAACTGTGCATTTGAAGAAATACCAGCATTTCCTTCTCTTAATAAACACCTTGAAAAGATCACCAGTCATTGCTAAACGTTGGTTCTATTTTTCATTTAGTTTAAGATTACATAATGTTTTTGCAATTGTTTAGAAGAAAAGTTTAAAATCAAAGTGAAAATGCTATGCACACAATGACCCCACAGGGGGAAAAAATTAATTACCTGGGTAAATGCTAGTTTCAAGATAGACATGAAACTAAATCGGGGGCATGAGAAAATGCCTCATCTATATTTTGTGAATGTGTTTATACTGGCTTTTTACCAAATACCACACTAGACAAACTAGGATATAAATATGGTATTTTTAAACAAGTTAAACTGCAGTAAATCTGCAATTAGTATTACATTTAAGAGGGTATATAGCTTGTTCGTTCTAATACAAATCAAACGCTTTGACCGCTCACTAAAGGTCATAACAGAACAAAGGTTTTGGCCTAAAAACTAAGTTTTGAGTAACAGTGCAAATACTCTATTCTCTTATTCTCACCAAGGCTGCATTCATTTAATAAAAATATTCTAATATAAATTAAAAACAAAACATTTTCAGCAGACATTACTCTAGAATTTGTTTGTAAACACGAAAGATACACGGACTACAAAACCAGTCATAAAAAGCTTGGGTATATTTGTAGGAATAGCCAAACGTACAATGTATGGATCAAAACTGATTTCCTCTTAAAACAAAAATCATAAAATATTGTTTCATAAAGCCATTTTATAAACCTACTATAAACAATTTGACATTGGCAAAACACATTACCAAGCACATCAGGCATCTTTAGTTGATTTTTTGCATCCTAAAGTTTTTTTTCCTATCCTAAAACAACCAAACATCAGTAGAAAGCTGGTTTATTTGGATATATAAATAAAATAAAACTACTAATTACAGATCAATTTAAATGTTCTCATTGTCTCAGTGTCCTTTCTTGCAAAAACAGCACTGACAACTATAAGGTAGTGAATGTGTGTGGAAAGCATACAAAAAAAAGCCCAAAACAATTGTTAATTTTCCCAATTTTATTACAACATTTTGTACAAGAGAGACATCTACTTCAGCTCCTTCACAGCCAGACCTGAAACGACAGAAGAGCTTAGGTTACATTCACAGCAATCCTCGAAAAGGAGTCCAGTCCTGACCCGGCCGTGAGTGTCAGTGAACCGGTGGTTTTTTGTATTCCATTGCAACTGAAGTCTCGGAGAACAGCGAAACCCAGCACTTGGTCCCTCATTGCTCTAGCAAGCGTGTAAATGCACAGTGGGCACAGAACAGGCCCAAAGTGTTTGGAATCTTGCATACTTCTCACAAATCTGATAGCACTTTCCTGTCACCTTATTTTTCCCCATCAGCAAAATAAATCAACATGCTTCACATTTGCAAGCCTAGGCATGCCAACAATTTGTTTATAGGCTTACTCTCGCGGTCACACTTTTAGATCCGCTACATTATTTTTCACAAACCACCATTTTAAGAATTCGTTTGGCGTTCGGTCAAAGACTCACCTGGTGGCAGGGATTGCTTGAGCTTCTCGGCCTTCTCTTTGTCTGTGATGACCAATGTGTACAGATATCTGCTGCAGCGGACCTTGAACTTCACATTGTCCTTGTTCTTCTTGATTTTTACAGCTGTTGGAGAATTTAAAGAAAAGTCAAAACCAAGTAAAACGATTTCGTAAGAAGCAGTGGCAAAGGTCAGAATTAAATTTGTGAAAGCTGCAATATCGATAATCATAATGTAGTCCTCATTTAACATTTTACGTCCATCAGCACAAGATCTATTCAACCTAATGCGGGTAATTTGTCACATCTGGTCTTGAAACACCAGTATTACACCTTTTGCATGTAACAGCAGCCAATTTCCAGTCTCTGAGCTAGAAACGCGCAGTCCTCCAGGACTCTGATGCACTGCATTCACTAACATGGACACTTTTAAAGATGCACCCAAAAAAAAGCATCAACATCCCTCACAAACCACATCATGGCTGATTAGAAAATAAACGTACACTTGGCGTCCTTCCTCCTTGCTGTGAGCAGGAAATCTTTGATTTCTTCAATTTTGCGCGGCTGTAAAGATAAACACATTGGACACGATGACAAGTTAGCGTTTAAAACCTTGAAACAACTTTCTCTAGGATATCACTCGTACCATTTATCTTAAGCATCTAACGTTAGCTTGTGAATCAGCGTGCCGATCCTCTATTTCACCTCCATAAGCCACCTAGCTCGATTTTATTTTAAATATAACTTGTTTAACGTTTTACAACACATTTGACTAAAACAGATGCCCTCTATATTTTAGCGTTAAACGATAAACACGCGAATGGAAGGGAAAAAAACACAATCTCACCATTTTGTTTGAGGCGCGACTCGACCCTGCAATGCAGAAAAACAACTTTATTACGCTACTATTTTACACAGCTTCGGGAAAATATCTCGTTTAATGACGCGTTTACACTTGTTCTTTCACATTATATGTATCTGAAATGTGTATATTGACGGATTAATGCAGATTTAAATGGATTCATTCGATAGAGCTAAAACGCTAACACTTACACGTCCCGCGAGCGAGGGGGGAAAAGGGGCGGGACTTCCGCGTGAAGGCGTGATATAAACCGGTAACGGTGGCTCGAGAGGGACTCGCTGGTCTGAAAAGTCAAAGCTCACAGTGACATCTACTGGTTCGGCATGAACACATCATGCGATTCATTATTATATTAAACGGGAGACTTTATGAAATATATGCAGGCTACTTTGTAAAATAGTTATTAAATAATTTATGTTAAAATAATTAATTTCGTCCATTTAAAATCAAAAAGTGAGGACGTTGTTGTTTTTGTATCATTGTTATTTTAACAATTATCTTCATAACATTTGACCAATTAAAAAAATAACGCACAAAAGATAATTAAAATACAACAACGTTTAGCCTTATAACTTATCGCTACATGTAAATTAATCATTATACTGAATGAAATTAATAAAAATGTTAAGGTGAAACATTTTATATAATGTATGATCTGCACATTTTATATAATAATATAATGTTTATACTGAGCACTGATTTCATAAGCTATTAATTATTCAGCCAATCAATCAAATGAGAGAAATAAAAAGAGAGCTGGGCCTATATTTAACCCTGTTATCCCTGTGAAAAGAAGTGATTTAAAAGAGTGATTCATGTATGAAACGCACATTGATTGTAGCTATATAGGCTCGCATGCATGCATGATGTTTATATCAGAATCTGAGAGATAGTTGGGGTTTTAGTTCAAACGAGTTACTCACATCTGTCACGCATGCACACGCACATCAATAATTCACACATCTGGCTCTTGAGTGTATTTCATCTCATCTGCTGGATTCTTGAGTGACATCTGCAGCTTCTCCGCACTTAATTAATAAAGGTAGACACCGCCGCTGCCCTCCTCAGTCTAATTACTGTCCCATTGGCTCATATGCGTTTCGGCCCACGTAGAAGGCATAGGGCAGATCCCACAGCTCGCTTCCCTCCACTGAGCAGAATGCTGATTAGCTTCGTTTGGCTCCGCGTATTTGCTGCTTCCATTCAGGGAATTTATTAAAGCCCGTCCAGCCTCGGTCAGATGTTAACGAAGGTGGGTTTGGTGCAGGTTGTGCATTAAAACTTAAAATCTAAAAAGCATATTTCGGACTGATGATGGGGAGCAAATCTATCCATCTCTTAAATTACAGCGCGTACAGATTTATGTCATACTTCATTTTATTATTCCACATTGTGTGTCAACGTCTAGTGGCACTAGATGGCAGATCGTGCTCACGAAACAAAGAGAGCCGCGTGAAACATGAGAGAAAGAGAAGAAAGAGGGCAGTATGCGATTGCTTACTGAGCCTATGTTTTCCATATGGGATTTGACACAAGTCCCTTGACTCCATTTCTCAAAGACATGGCGAGGTAAAACTGATTTATATGCTAGCATGACCTATAATATGGAGAAAGCTATTTGTTAGCATTCCCGCTCAGTTCAATTACAGTTGCTGGTCGAATGATCAAACTTTGAACCTTTGGATCAAACTTTCATACGCTGGATGATAAAACTTGAGGAAACATCCCACAGAATGAGGGATTTGAGGGTTCGGAGCGGTTGAAATGATCGTCTTGGTAGCAAGGTTTGTATGGGCAAACGCGCATTTCCTTTAAAATGTAAAAAAAAAAAGAAAAAAAAGATGAGTTCATTAAGCAGCCTGTTTAAAATTCTCAACTAGTGAAACTTTAATTCCCACATGTGTGCTACAGCCTTCAGGGTCAGACTTCTGATTCGAATGTTGCATGGAATAGTAAGGCGTAACTGAATATTATGTGCTGCTGTTGCTATCCGCCATCTCGCCCGACAGCTACAGCCTGCCTCCATAGAAATCCATGTTAAAAGAGTAAAGAGATTGACTGGATTGAAATTATTTTCAATATAAAATGCGCAGAGGGTTAAGAATTGCTGTTACATAAACAAAAAGCATGCTTCAGAACTGTTTTCAGAAGGTGCTTAAGTTTTGAGCCACGTATTCATAGTATTACTATGAATTAGGCTACTACAACTACTGCTACCATCTTCTGCTCTGCAATGTACATTACTCAACATGCTCTCTTTTATGATATAACGGACAAAAAGAAAGTTGATCAAACATATAGCCAAAAAAATCTGCATATATCAGCCCTTGGCTACCCTGATTTATAAATGTCAGTCGGCTTCTATTGCTGATGCTTTAATTAATTGCTTTGCCAGTTTTGCACTACATTGCAAATGCATTTTGAATGGAAAGGGCACTTTATTAGTTTGTATTTGATACACGTGTCATACATGTTTATTAAAAACAGGTTTTGTAAATTTTGACTGTTTACTTTTGACTGTAGATTTAGCTTTAAACTGATGTACTAAAATAATAAAAGGTAAATAAATAAATAAAAATAAAACATAAAGAAATAATAAGAAACATAGATATAACTTCCTTTCAGCTATTTTTTGTTGTTTAAATTGACAATAAAATAACAAAAATGAAATAAAGACAAAGGCTAAAATATATGAACATAATATATATATATATATATATATATATATATATATATATATATATATATATATATATATATATATATATATATATATATATATATATATATATATATATATATATATAAATAAATAAAAATTAAACAGCTCAGATTTACATTTAGTCTAGGACTAGGCTTAAGGCTGGTCTGTGAAACCGAGGGAAAATGTAAATATGAAAAAAAAAAAAAAAAAACCTGAACGAACAGAATATGAGCATGCATGTTTTTTTTTTTGCCGGTTAGGTTTCAATTTGCAAAAATGAATCATAGCATAAAAACAATAAAAAATAATCTCCTTGGGCATTTTTTCCAATTGACTACCACATCAGCACATGCAGGGCTTTACATAGCATCTCTGAGCCATTAGAATAGATGTGTACCAAGTCTTCAGGCTCCATTTTGACTAACGTACATCGTCGTTAATGACACGCAGTCCATCACTCAGCCATTCAGGTGAGACAAACACAAGCTTCACTGTGTATAGCCAGAAGTAATATGTGGTGCTGGCCCGGCATCAATCATGGTTTGGATACTGCTGGAACCATAAATGGGAATAAGAAGCAGGGTTCATCCAACCATCATTAGTTTTGCAACTTAATTTCATCCTTAATTTCAAACCTGTAGCGCTGTAGGGCTACACTGGGATGGTAATATATATCTGGTACTGGAATAAGACAAGAGCGTGGAAATAGCACAAGTGAAATAACGTGAAATGGAATTTTCAATTAGGTTTGTAAAGGATCTGCTGAGGATTTTACACCTGAATATGGAATTGAACCAAACGCAAGCATTCTCTTGAGAGTCTAGACCCAGACAGACACGTTTTCTTTCCATGAGAACATATTTAAACAGTCAGCTGAGGTGAATTCATACACTACTTTTGACAAGGGATTTTTCCTCATCTTTATATGCATTATGTGCATTGATCGGCTAGTATTGATTCTTACATCCTGGATTATAAAATGCTATCTGAAAGCAATCATACAGACTTCAGAAGGTGAAGGACATAATTTTAGCAATGCAACAGACAGGGCCATTTCATAATGTGATAGGAACGTTACAGGGCAATCACTCCTGGATTCATCTGGATATCTATGAACATTTCTGAAACAATAGGCAGAAATGAATAGCATTGATGCATTAAATTGATTAAAAGTAACAGAAAGGACATTTACATTGAAACAAAAAAAAAACATATCTATCTCTCTATCTCTCTCTCTCTCTCTCTCTCTCTCTCTCTCTCTCTCTCTATATATATATATATATATATATATATATATATATATATATATATATGTGTGTGTGTGTTATGTTCATTTGAAAAAATCTTCTTTACAATATTTTTACTGCATTTTTGAAAAAGAGACATTTTAAAAACTTTTTTTTTTGAATGACTCGTGTTTCATTATATTTTCAGTGTCTATTTTATAAGGTCCCTAAAACCCTGAAAACGTATTATTATTATTCCCTAGTGCATTCACTTCACATCTCAAGATATTTGCAGGTGAAGATATGAAGTTAAAGCATATTGCACTCACTCGCTCACTCAAAAAAACAAACAAACATCCACTTTTATCCAGTTTTAGCTCCTTCGTGAACCTACATGATTTCTTCATAAATTAGTATTTTCTGAAAGTCAGCGTCCTTTCCTCAAAGTGACTAGCTGTCTGCCCTGTTCCAACCTGATGCCGCCCATCTAGACTCGTGCCTGGCGGCTTTCCCTTCCATCCGTGTGCCTGTCAGCCTTTGAGAACCAGGTTTCCAGCATTTCTACCCACTTTGTCAGTTCTGGTCGACAGCAGGACTGTTTCAGCTGTCTGTAAGCGTTCTTGGCTGGAATGCAGCGTTCTGTTGCCTGCACCACTTAATGTAGAATAAAAAGGACTGCTTGAGCTGCTGAATATATAGTGCGCTCTGCAATTTTTACTGTATTAGTACACCTGACACACTGGACTGACACATACTGAGACATTTGATGATTGTCTTTGGCACATTTGCCATCTTTATCATCCATTTGGCTGAATCAGAGCTTCAAAAGATGAAAAGTGTTGGGGTTATTGTTCTCTGATGAGAAACTGCAGCTCTAATGGAATCAGGCACCTGAATTTTCTCAGACTGCCTCTCTGAATCACTGTCTCCCATCTAAGTGTTTTTCTTATTACCTGAACCAAGGAGCTGAGCCAGCAGGTTTCCATTTAGCTAATCAGACTTTTATATTTACATATATCCATATCTGCCATCATTCACATTATAGAATATAGTGGATCATTACTCCTTGTAATACCATGCATCTCCTGGGCATTCTTTAGTTCGCTCTAAATGGACAATGTATTGCTCTATAACACGGCTCAGAACTACTTCCTTTCGAAGACCAGGGCATTTAAATGAAAATTCATACTTGTCACACACTTTTCACATAGCCTAACATATTAATTAAATACCCCTATTATGGATATTTGAAAATGACCTTTCATGCAGTGTGTAACACAGCTCTAAGTGAATGAAAACATACTGCGAAGTTCTAAAAGTACACCGTGCATGAAGTTCAAGTTCTTTCAAAAGAAGCATTCAACTCTGAATCATTGAAACGAGTGGATTTTAAAATGGATCCCAAGCTTACTAGCTGGTCTTTTTGCACTGGTCTGCGTACCGGGGCTGAGGTGCGCGGATCCATTTGCATACCTTTATTAAAAGGCATAAACAAAACACAGACGAGGTCAAAAGACCGCTGAACAGGTAAAGGTGAAGCAAGAGAATAACCCAAACCGGCGCAAGAGTCGACAGTAAACAGAATGAAGAGGCCTTGATAAAAAATGTAATTCAGAGACAAGAGCAATAATAAAAACACAATACAAACATGATCCGAAATGACAGGCAAAGGGTTAAATCCAAGATACGCAGGCAGGAATCAGGAATTCATGAAGCACAACGAGACTTGACTAAGGTTAAAGTTAGGAAAAGAGACAAAAACAGGGAAATGGCTCCATAAAGTGCTAACAGTAAAAAGCTTGGCTCTGAACTAAACAAAAGATACAAGCAAAGGCTTCGTACTGTAGCTACCACCAGGGCTGAATTCAAAACCCTCAAATAGGGCACTATTCGAAGAGGCAGCCATTTTAAGTGATGCACGAAACCATAGTGAACCTACTCGAGTGCACTCATTCAAAAGGAGTGTACAACTGATGTACACTCAAAGGCCAGAGAATCCCTATGATTTTACAAAGCACTCATCCATGGCGTAATACAACACAGGTACAGATTCATTGCACATTGATTATTAAATTGTTTAACTATGGTTTATACGTAGTTTTTGTGACAAAATTCAAGATAAATCCTTTAATCCTATTACTGGAGCTGCCTGTTTTCAAATCATTAATGCCAGCAAACAAACTAGTCCTTCTGGTTCAGTTCTTCTTTCAGGTGAAGTGAATGAGTGGACTAATACAGGGAATAGGGAATGAGGGTATAGGGGTATAGCGCATGTTTGACTGGATGTTTGGGAGTCCTTAAACAAATTAGGTAAAAAATAATTGTGTTTTTTGAATTTGTTTGCATCTCAATCTGCTGTTTGGGGTTCCTGAAAAAAAATACGATCCTTTCTTAAAGGAACACTCCATTGTTTTTGGAAATAGGCTACTTTTCCAACTCCCCCAGAGTTAATAAGTGGAGTTTTACAGTTTTTGAATCTATTCAGCCGGTCTGGGGGCTATTTCGGAAAAAAGCCTATTAAAAAAAGTGTTCTTTTAAATTATATTAGGGGGACTTTCATATATTTAGAATTAAAACAAAAGTGCAGGACTGTTCAGTCTTTTTTTTATGTGACCTCAAATATTAGAAAATATTATTCAAATATTACATTCATGTTTTTATTATAAAATATTTGCATTAAAATTTTTCAGTTTAGTCATTCTATTATTATGTGCCCTAAAATGTTAAAATATAATATCAATGTTTTTTCTATATGTTTTATTATATAACAATTATTATTGAGCATTACTGTGAAGTGTGCTATTTCCGTCATTTACACATATTGTTATGTACCTTAAAATGTTAAAATATTATATCACTTCTGTTATGAAAATATTTTTCATCAAAACTACTGCCAGGTGTGCCATTTAGGTCATTTGTATTATTTATTATGTGCCCTAAAATATTACTTTTATTACATAAAATGTATTATGATATATTTAGCATTTATATTATTATGTGCCTTAAAATAGTAAAATATTATAATATTATTTAAATAATATTTTTGGTGTGCCATGAAAGTCACTTTTATTATTATGTGCCCTATAAATTATTTTTGCTATATAAAAGTTATTATAAAATGTTTATAATTTTATTATTATTTTTATTCATATTATTATTATTATTAAGTGCAATAAAATGATTTTGGACAATGTGCAGTTCTCACATATTACTGCCGAAATTTTTTATACGCACCCAACTGTAGCTTATTAGTATATAGTCTAAGCTGAACCTTGGTGCTGAAGTGCTAGATGCAGATCTGAATGCAGCTCGTGTCTTGTCCCGATTCCATTACACCTCTGTCTCTCTGAATAGTGTCCACCCTACTAATCTCTGTCAATAAAATGTGGCATCTCCCCTAAAAAGTCAGGATTCACATTCGCTTTTAATGTCTCCTCATACACAAAATAAAACACCATATCTACAATTTATTACTTTTGACTGGAGACTGGAAAGCATATCGTTTAGTTCAGGAGGACAGGACTGCAGTAATGAAAACAGCCTTATGATGTGGTGGACGCTGACATTCTGATATAGTGTTCCATATCACACATGGGGTAATTGTGCATTCTGCTGTTGCCTGCTGTTCCTTTGAGCCAGTCAGAGCTCCGTCTCCACATCATCTCCAAACCTAGCTGAACCTTTACCCTGTTTTACTCTGCTGCACAACATATTAAATATTTATGGTCTTTAAGAATGTTATTTACCAGCTTCAGTCCCACAGTCTCTGAATTCTAGTGCCTGGTGAATTGCACTCCATAAGACAACCTGGAGCGATGACCTTGGCTTTGAAAAGTGGTTTGAATCGGCAACTCTATAAGTAATCCAAAGAGAATTCCTTGATTTGGTTTACTTTGAAATGGAATAGCGCAATCGTAGTGCCACTAGTTGCATAAAAAACAACTGCAATCTGATTAGCCTGGTATCATATGGTTAGTATGTTGGTAATATGTTTGTGATACGTTAGCAGACTAATCAGCTAGTTGTACACAAAGCTAGCCAACTTGCAATCTATAGTAATAAGTTTAATCTTTATCATTTATTCTACAGTTTAAGATTTTGAAAGAAGTTTGACATGCATTTGTACCACTGGGAGCAGACTTTAATACATTTAATCCTTTTAGAATATGGGAAATTTAACTGAAATAGTTTTGTATATCATCAGTGAGCATTTCACTAGACACGATATCCAAACCCTCGGCTCACCTGCACAAACTTCTGAGGGCAGGAGCCCGGAGCGGCATCATATTTTACAAGATTTCTTCAAAGGCTGACCTGTCAACAGTGATTTGGGCAGATTCAAGAAAAGTGAGAGACAAAATTCTTTTCCTATTATCATCAAGTGTGTGAACTCTTTTATAAGGAACAAAGGTGTATGCAAACTTTGTAGTGCTGTTTAGAATCTGAAATTATTTACCATATGTTCAGGTATATATATATATATATAATATTTCATTAGTTTCTGTAGAATATGTTCAACCACCGTTAAAGCAATAGCTCCATCCAAAAAATTTTATTTGTTAAAAATTTACTCACACCCTTACTCGCCATCCAAGATGTAGATGAGTTTGTTTATATCGGAAAAGATTTAGAGTAATTTCACATTACATCATTCGCTCACAAATGGATCCTCTGCAGTGAATGGGTGCCGTCAGAATGAGAGTCTAAACAGCAGTAGAAACATCACAAAAATCCACTAATAATTCACATGGACTTCAGTCCATCAATAAACATCCCGTAAAGCAAAAAGCTGTGTGTTTGTAAGAAACAAATCCATCAATGAGACATTTTTAACCTCAAACTGTTGATTCAGGCTAAAAAAAGACCTCTAACCATGATATTGCTTTACACCAGTAAATAAGTAGTCTCATCTGAATCAGAGAAATATGAATTTATCTGTTCATAAGTGAAAACTGGCAACAGGAGATGGATTTTTTTTTTACTTTGAGGAATTAATATAATGGAAAGTGCCTTACAAACATGCAGTTTCTCTTTTACAAGTTGTTAGCTGATAGACTGGAGCTGTGCGAATGACTTTTTGTGTTATATTGACGTTTCTATCAGCTGTTGGAACTCTCATTCTGACGGCACCCATTCACCGTAAAGGGTCCACTGCCAAACAGGTGATGTAATTCCCACGAAAGATGGCCTGAGAGTAAGTAACTCTTAAGAAAATGTATTACTTAATTATTTTTTTGGGGGGGAAACAGCACACTATTCCTTTAATAGAAACAAATGTCATGAAATTATTCAGTTTCAGAATATCATAAAAAAATGGAATCACGACCATCTTCAAAATGCTAAGCAGGAACGGCTAATGCTGCTTAGCTATGCAGATACATCGAGTAAACAAGCCATTTACATTCCGCAGTTGTCACATTTTTCTAATCTAGTAGAGTTTGTGTTGTTAAATATGTATAGTTGCAAGATGTTGAGGGCATATTTGATCAGAATTTAACATAACATGATAAAACTGCTGATGAGTCGAAAGACTGCAAAATGAGCATTGGAAATGAGCCTCAGATCTACACAAATTTCAGGAGCTCTGCATTAAAAAGGCTAATCCTCGCAAAAACCACTGACTGAATGTCAAAAAAAGGAAGTAAGCTAAAGTGATAGCATTCTTCTCTTTATTTCTTTATCGGTGGGCTGCTAGAAGTGCTTGTGCATCGTGAGTGTTTATCAACAGAAGAAATTGAGAAGACAGATCCGTGAAGCGTAGAGCACTGGCTATTAGTTTCTCTTAGCCGAGGATCCACATCACCAAGTTTAGTAATCCTTGAGACTAATAACATCTATTTATGGATTTAACTCAATTTGCATTGTGTGTTAGACGGCCACAAACAAAAACACACACTCCAGAACAGATTAAATCCATACTGTCACGAACAGCACCTCTGTGGCTCTCTCCGACCACCACCGGAGGGAGCTCTCACCGAATACTAATCTCTAAGGACTACATTTCCCACAACCCCGTACCTTGGGCTGATTACAGCCACCAGGTGTTCCGCATCAGCCAGCCTTTATAATGGACTCTCTCACGTTCACTGATCGCGAAGTCTTGTTTGTGTTTACTGCAATTCTGAGCGTTTATTCCCGTGTTTGTTTTCCTGTTGCCGATCCGTACCTTGTCTACCTCTTGTGATTGATATCTGCCTGCCTTTTGACCTTCTGCCTGTTCTCGTTTACGTCTCTTGGTTTTCCTCGTGTATTATCGTTTGCTCCTGTTTGACCCTGCCTGCCCGACCACGATTAAAGCTAAGTCGCAAATGGATCCTCACGTCTCCGATGTATCATTACAGAAGACTTCGCCACAAACGGATCCAGCGGAAATGTATCTTCTGATGTCTGAAGTCTCGTCTCAAGCTGCCACTCTCGCTACACATCAGCAACAGTTGCACAAGCTCACCACGCTGACGGAGGAGCTAGTGAGGTCGATTCAGGCGCTGACCCTCACGACTACCAATCCAACCCAGCACACCGCCCCATCTGCCCAGCCCGCGCAACCAGTCATGACGCCGCCTCAGCCTAACCTTAATCCGCGTCTCAGTCTACCTGACAAATTCGACGGGTCAGCCTCCAAATGTAAGGGATTTTTATTACAATGCTCCTTGTTCATTCACCAGCAACCGGGTTTATACCCCACAGATGACAGCAAGGTTTCCCTGATCTGTTCCTTGCTCACCGGGAAAGCGCTCGATTGGGCCACAGCTACTTGGGAGGCGCGCCGTATGTCTTTCCCCTCATTTAATGATTTCCTGCGCGAATTCAGGGAGGTTTTCGAGCATGTAGCCGGAGGGAAAGAACCAGGGGAACAGCTGCTCGCCTTATCACAAGGTACCGACACAGCTGCGGATTACACACTCAGCTTCCGCACGCTTGCCGCTCAATCAGGCTGGGGGGAGTCGCCACTCAAGCTTATGTATCGGAGGGGTTTGAACACCGAGCTCCAAGCAGAACTGGCGTGTCGTGATGAGGGCAAATCTCTGGAGGAATTCATGGAAATCACCATAAAATTGGACAATGTTCTCAGAGCACGCCGTGGCAAGTACCCGATTCCCTCTTTCTCACACCCTGGCCATTCACCAGCACCGGAGCCCATGCAGATCAGCTCAACTCACCTTGATCCGGAGGAGAGAGAGAAGAGTTCGGGAGCGGTTATGTCTCTACTGTGGTCTAGCCGGTCATTTTCGAGCCTACTGCCCAACACGTCCTCAGCGCCAGCGCCAACAACCTGCTTGGTAAGACCGCACACTCATCCTGACTCCTTTGAATTTGAGGTTCTGTTAAAAGTAAAGTCAACATGGATTTCTGCAACAGCTCTTATTGATTCAGGAGCGGCTGGTAATTTTATCGATAAAGCCTTCGCGGACTCTAACAGAATCCCTCTTGTTCCTTGTGTACCCCATGTCGCAGTGGCGGCGGTAGATGGGCGGCCAGTCGGATCTGGAACCATTTCTTCCGTTACCCAACCTTTAATACTGCAAGCAAGCCCCCTTCATTCAGAGTCCATACGCCTGTTCGTAATCCACTCTCCCAAGCATCACCTCATCCTCGGACTACCCTGGCTAGAGACTCACAACCCCACTATATCATGGACAGATCGTCAAATAACACACTGGTCAATTAACTGCCATAACCACTGTCTTAAAGCCCCAGTGCACCGGTCTCCTTCTAAACCGCTTCCTGCTGAAGAGGAGGTCATCAATGTATCTGAACTCCCCGCGGAATATCAAGATTTAACCCTTGCTTTTAGTGAAAGGGGAGCAACTCAATTACCACCTCACCGTCCCTACGATTGTGCCATCGACCTCATGCCGGGTCGCTTCCCTCAACGCGGTCGCGCGTTTTCCCCTCACAACCCGAATCAGAGGCGATGAGATCCTACATCGAGGAGGAGTTGGCAAAGGGATTCATCCGACCCTCTACGTCACCAGCGTCGGCGGGGTTTTTCTTCGTCAAGAAGAAGGATGGAAGCCTTCGGCCTTGCATCGATTACCGCAGTCTGAACGAGGTAACTGTCAAATACCGTTATCCACTGCCTCTCGTACCAGCCTCCCTAGAGCAACTCCGTAAGGCTAAGTTTTTTACTAAATTGGACCTCAGAAACGCATATAACCTGATCCGTATCAGGAAGAGAGCGAATGGAAGACTGCTTTCTCCACTACATCTGGGCACTATGAGTATCTCGTTATGCCGTTCGGGCTCATAAATAGTCCTTCTGTCTTTCAGGCTTTCGTAAACGAGGTATTTAGAGATATGTTGCACCAATTTCTCATTGTTTATATGGATGACATCCTTGTGTACTCTGACAACTTCGAGTCTCATGTTACCCACGTCAGAACAGTTCTTCAACGCTTGATTGACAATCAACTGTACGCCAAGCTGCAAAAATGTGAATTCCACAGGACCCAAGTGGCTTATCTGGGGTACATCATCAGTTCTGATGGGGTGACGATGGGACGAACACAAGGTCAAGGCAGTCGTGGAGTGGCCGCGCCCCTCTACAGTCAAGGAATTGCAGCGTTTCCTGGGGTTCTCTAATTTTTATCGCAGATTTATCCGCAACTTTAGTATCATTGCCGCGCCACTCACCTCTCTGGTTAAAAGAACCTCTCATCGCCTATCGTGGTCACCCGACAGCATCCTGGCATTTGATCAGCTCAAGGAGAGGTTCACGACCGCTCCCATACTTCATCACCCAGACCCAAATCGGGAATTCATAGTCGAGGTAGATGCATCTAATGTGGGCATTGGCGCCATCCTGTCCCAACGTCACGGGCAGCCAGCTAAACTCTTCCCTTGTGCTTACTTCTCCCGCAAGCTTAACCCTGCGAACGCAACTATGATGTCGGGGATAGAGAGCTCCTTGCCATGAAATCAGCCCTTGAGGGTGGCGGCACTGGCTAGAGGAGCCAAACTACCATTCACCATACTCACCGATCACCGAAATCTCGAATATATCCAATCCGCCAAGCGTCTAAACTCAAGACAAGCCAGGTGGTCTTTGTTCTTCTCCGCTTTGATTTTAAAGTCACTTACGCCCAGGGTCAAAGAACACCAAAGCGGATGCTTTATCCAGGCAGTTCGAGAGCAGCCCTCAAGAAGTCTCTCATGAACCCATCCTACCGCCAGCCCGCATTATCGCTCCAATCCAATGGGATATCATGACCGAGATCACAGAGGCCCAACTTTCCGAACCAGCCCCACCAGCCTGCCCTCCTAACCGGACGTCGTACCCCAAGCGTTACGACAAAGAGTTCTGCATTGGGTTCATGATACCCCAGCGCCGGTCATCCAGGAATCACAGCCACTCTCCAGCTAGTTAACAACCGTTTCTGGTGGTCAACCATTCGTTCAGACACCATCCACTTCGTTCAACAGTGTGGAACATGCAATATCACCAAGACCTCCCATCAACGCCCAGCAGGACTCCTTCAACCACTACCCATACCGGAAAGACCTTGGTCGCACATAGCCATAGACTTCGTAACCGACCTACCAGTCTCCAACTCCTTCACCACGGTGCTCACAGTCATAGACCGGTTCTCTAAGTCATGCAGATTCATACCATTGCCCAAACTACCCACAGCCTGGGAAACCGCCGAAGTCCTCTTACAACAGGTATTTCGCTTTTACGGGTTACCCGAAGATATTGTGTCTGATCGTGGCCCACAGTTCACCTCTCGAGTCTGGCAAGCTTTCTGCTCACAACTGAACATCAACATAAGTCTCACTTCAGGTTATCACCCTCAATCCAACGGCCAAGCCGAACGTCAGAACCAAGAGCTGTCACAATTCCTCCGGAGTTACTGCCACAAGAACCAACACGACTGGAGTCGTTACTTAGTTTGGGCTGAATATGCACAGAATTCCTTAAGGAAACAATCCACTGGGCTAACTCCCTTTCAATGCGTTCTGGGCTTTCAACCTCCACTATTTCCATGGTCTGGAGAACCTTCCGCACTACCCGCAGTCAACTCATGGCTACAGAGGAGTGAGGAGGTTTGGAACGCCGCCCACGTTCATCTCAGAGGAGCAGTCAGAAGATTCCAGGCTCAGGCAGATCGTCATCGCCGAGATGCTCCCGAGTACGCACCTGGTGACTGGGTTTGGCTATCAACTCGAGACCTCCGCCTTCGGCTACCCTGCAAGAGTCCAAGGTACGTGGGTCCCTTCAAAATCATCAAACAAGTTACACCAGTGTCCTACCGTCTTGACCTACCTGCTAATTACCGCATTGCCTCTACTTTTCATGTCTCACTGCTTAAACCCGCCGGTGGTCCGGGAGGAGAGAGGGACCAGGAAGAGGTTGCCACCAACGCCCCTCCCTTGATCATCGGCGGCGAGGAGGCCTACCAGGTTCGAGAAATCCTGGACTCTCGGCGCCGAGGCAGAGAATTACAATACCTTATCGACTGGGAAGGCTATGGACCTGAGGAGAGGTCTTGGATACCTGCTCGAGACATTCTCGACCCCGCTCTCACTGCCACCTTTCACCACGACCATCCCGACAAACCTGCTCCCAGACCCGTGGAAGACCTCGGCGCCGAGTCACCCTCGCGCTTCGGAGCCGCTCGCAGGGGGCTCTGTCACGAACAGCACCTCTGTGGCTCTCTCCGACCACCACCGGAGGGAGCTCTCACGGAATACTAATCTCTAAGGACTACATTTCCCACAACCCGTACCTTGGGCTGATTACAGCCACCAGGTGTTCCGCATCAGCCAGCCTTTATAATGGACTCTCTCACGTTCACTGATCGCGAAGTCTTGTTTGTGTTTACTGCAATTCTGAGCGTTTATTCCCGTGTTTGTTTTCCTGTTGCCGATCCGTACCTTGTCTACCTCTTGTGATTGATATCTGCCTGCCTTTTGACCTTCTGCCTGTTCGTTTACGTCTCTTGGTTTTCCTCGTGTATTATCGTTTGCTCCTGTTTGACCCTGCCTGCCCGACCACGATTAAAGCTAAAGTCGCAAATGGATCCTCACGTCTCCGATGTATCATTACACATACCCTGTTCTTCATTACTTTTGTCTTTAATGAGGTTGCAGTATAATTTGTCAAAAATGGAAAAGATTGGTCTGTGAGTAAAACTGAAGATTGATGGCGGTAGAGGGAGGAAGAGACCGTAAGCGAGGGATTGAGAGAAAAAGACGATGCAGACACTTTGCCAAGACCATTAAATCCAAAGGAAACTTTTTTCAGCGCCATGTGAGAAAGTTTTGTGATGGAATAGTGATTTTCAAGGTGATTAAAAAGCCATTACTGAAACGACTCTCTCAGGTAATTCGAAAGGTAGTTATTCAAACCCTTTTTGAGAAGCCTAGTAGGGAAGAGCATGCATTAAAGAAATGGCGGTTATTAGATGAAGATATTATGCAGGATTGCCCTTCTGAGAATGCGCCTAACAGAAATATTCTGTCTTTCAAAAAACAGGAAAATCCTCCACAATTGATTATTCTTCTGTCTGATTTTATTTTTATTGCTGTTTCTCTCATAGTATTGAAACATCTCAGGAAAATAAGTCTTTTTTTATATATCGAGAGCAGCAGATCAGTTTTGGATTTGAATTGTCACGGTTTGCAATGCTTGTGTGTGGAAATTTGAAATAGGAAGACTGTCTGCAAGAGTTCCTGCCTGTTCTTTTAAGAACAAATGTGCAAATAATCTAATAGAAAGTGATGATTTATTTGGTAGAAGTGAATGACTTCATACTGGGTGCAATGCTGCACAGACTAAAAAAAGAGTGATAAAGTGATAAAAGCCTTCTCAGAAAAAAAATTAATGCACATTTCTGGTTATTTCACTGGTTTCTAATAAATAGCGAAGACATCTCCAACCAGGCTGTTAACGAAGCAAATCTGAACCTTGACATTTTCTCAACATTCATTGCATCAGTCGGTTAGGTATTCATGTGTAAAAGATCGCCTCTAAAAATGAGACAACCTTGCGAAGTTTAGATCTGAAGTCAGTTCGAGTTATGTGAACTTCCTTTTCCCTGTTCTGTTGGTGGATGTGAAATGTAATTGTAAATGTATGCAAATCTAATAGATTGATTAAATAACACTTACAGAATTTCACTCGCCACTGCCAACGTTGGTTGTACCATAATGAGATTTTTGTCATTTCTAATTACAGTAAAATGAGATGAAGTTTTTACTGTTAATTTCTGCCTTTGATTCCAGGCCTCATTACATGCATACGCGCTACATCTCATTCGACATTAGTTTAATTAAAGATTTTTAAATACATCTTTATCGGCTCTATCATTAATACTAGATAATTGAGGATGAAGAGGAGAGGAGAAACAAATGAAAGTGCACATCTCCTCCATCTGTCCATCACTCCATTAGCCGACTTTAAATGTAAGAGGATACAGAGTTCAGAAATGGAAAATTAATTGAAGTATCTAATTCAATTTCCTTCCTCATTTCTCACTTTGATTTAATTCCCAGAGATCCCTGCTTCTGTATCCTACAGGCTTCAGACCGCCCCATTCCACTGTACAGTGATTGCAATCAAACCAGATCACCTGGATGCGACAAGTTGCCAGGTTTTCCTGACCTCTCTGAACGGAATTAAATAGATGAGAAAGTTTAGGGAAGCTTGGAAGATTGCACTGCGAATCTGAGCTTGAGTAAGTTATTGCAAACTATCAATTTGAGAAATATATATAACTCTTTGGAATAGGTAACACTTCTTAACTATTACCTACTACTTTTTCCTCAAAAAGTTCTTAATTTGCGGCTTATTAATGATTAGTAAGGTAGTTGTTAAGTTTAGGTATTGGGTAGGATTAGGGATGTAGAATAACACATTAATATGTGCTTAATTACCAGTAATAAATGCCTAATAATTTAGTAATATGCATGCTAAGCAACATATATGTGTAACTTTAAAATAAAGTGATACCAAATAATATACTCAGAAGTGATTTAATCAGGGAAGGTTATCTATTTGTGATACATATGCTATCTGGCAGATAATAAACTTTTCAGGCGCATCATTGACAGTGATCTGAAAAACTAGGAGCTATTGAAATATTTTTAGTGTTCTTTTATCATTGTTTTTTCAGGGCTTCATAACTCACAGGCTACTACAAATCTAACTGTTATATTGTACCATTAGAATCCTTTATATGTGCCAAAAGTAAGAGTGTTGCTGATATATTTATGTATTAAATCAGAACTGAATCGAACACAAATAAAGCTATATTTCAACACTGAAATACAGTGTTTTTGACAGTAATTGATTCATACAGCCTCATAAAGTTTCTTGTCGATTTAACCTTCAGACAGTCACTGAAATCCTTAGCACATTAGAACATGCAAATGCTGAGAAGCAATGTGATTCAGTAAAAGTCTGAATGCTGCTGAACCGATTATTCAGTGTTCTTGGAACACCACTCGACCGAATCATATATCTTTTAGTTCAGTCATACAGTTTCTATTTCTTAATATGCCAGTAGCAATTTAAGGCCTGAAGCGCAGTCCACGCACATGAACGCTGAAGTTTCCGAACTATATCAGGCTGCAATTTTTTAATGCAATGCAAGGATGTTTTGCATTCTCAAACCGAGTTAGTTAGTTGCAGAAAAAAGTATAAGTGAGTCAAACTAGTCGGTTTATAGAAACGTACCTAAATAAAGGAAAGGACATTTGAGTGCAACTCTATCTCCCCCTTTAGGTTTGTTACCAATGCAATTGTCACCGGAATGATGCAAGATCAAATGTTTAAGAGGTAATTCACTGCTGACAAGACGGGCTTTTAATAAAACTTGGCTGTGTGTGCAGTAGAAATGTGGGGTGGGGGGATGGAATCAGTGCCACATGATTAGCACTCCCTTTTGGCAAAACCTGAACACCCTAGCGCACTTTTGATTTTGGCTCTGCTTGTCTGGTGATCACACTGTCCGTGGGCGGGAATACAAAAAAATGCAGTTTTATCAAGAGCTCCGGAGCTGTCAAACGTCTGCTGGATGATGCATAAATGATTTTTGTTGATAATTTTTTTCAATTAATTTTAATTCCTCATTTCGTTACAGTAGTCTAGCTATTATATTGATGTTCTTACTACCTTTCTATTATTACCCCTTAATCTGCAAGTTTGCACCACTGGGTTTTCCCAAGCGACAGCAATGTAGCAGTTCTAATGCCATGGTGAAAGTTCGAGCAAAGCATGCTAACAGTTTTGTCTTTGGCTGCTGAGGAGCACTGAACACTTTAGAGTCCTCCTCACAGGAGACGAGAGCAGTGGATTTATTGATTTAACTACAGTATATTAAGTGTGCAGTGTGTAATATTTAAGAGGATCTGTTGAAAGAAATTCAATCTAATGTACGTAACTATGTTTTCAGAGGTGTACATAGACCTTACACAATAAACCATTATGTTTTTGTAAAATTAGAATGAGTTATATCTACATACACCGCTGGTCCCCTTGTGTGAAAGTCATGTTTGTACAGTAGCCTTTATAGGACAAACAGAGCATGGATGTTCTTGCGAATAAAACACTGACACAGTGATGAACAAGTAACAATAATTTTTGCAATAACATATCGATTTATTGCATAATTAAGTAAATAATTCTTTAATTTACCTTTGTAAAGAATCCTTATTGCTGGCTATCTCTCCTGTCTTCAATGAATTGTTAAATATATATATTTTTCACATGCAAAAAGGATTTTTTTGTAGCTTCATAACGTTACGGTTGAACCACTGATGGACTATTCTGACAACATCTTTCTTACTTTTTTGGGCCAAGACAGTGGAAATTGTGGGACAGTCACAATCCTCCCGGTTTTCTCCCCTTAACTCGTGTTTTGAAGACGAACAAAGCTTTTACGGGTTTTTACGGACAACATTTTCATTTTGGGATGGTGTAACTCTTTAGTAAAAAGGTTATCCTTTAAATTGAGCACATGCTGAGTGTCGTTATTCTTTTTGCGTGTTCTTCCTGTGATGGAAAGAAAACTAATTTACTCCAGGTTCCCACAATACTTTGTATTTAGGAGGTGCGTATTGCATTGTTATACCAGTTCTACCTGGTGGGATAAACAGTATAATTCCTCGAGCAGGTTTCACTAAATCCTGACATCCGTCTCAATCCAGGAAAGTCTGATCTGCCAGACATTTCTCGGCTGGCATCCCTTTAGTTGTCTTGTCCCCTTCTTTGCCAGGTGAATATCTTCAGAGGAGCTTTGGGTGAAAAATAACAGCCGCGGATTGGACTCGCCGCAAGTGGCAGTGTTTCAAACTCTAAATCCAGATTAGCAGGCTCTGTATGATCATTACCCAGTGACATACACAGAGAGGGATTACCACAGCATGGCTTTTTCAAGGCAAATATCAGTGTCTTCGTGAGAGGGGAGGCTGACTAATGTGTGATAAACTCATTCGTGAATTCAGAGAGAGAAGCAAGAGGGAGCCGTTTCTCAAATCATCCGCAGGGTTTTGGTGGGGATTCACGACACGTCTTGGAGCATTACGGGAGCTGTGACTCACTTACATTTAACTCAATATTGTGGACCTCACTGCTTGCCTTGTGAGAGAGGGTTTTTTGTGCATGCTTCAAGTGTAAAAACCAGCTCAAAATGTAGGCCTGTCCCTCCAACTGACCTTTCGAGCGTCTCAGATAGTTTCTTCATAAATCACTGATATCATATTGACTTTTCGGTCCTCTTTAAATGTTATATGCTTTGCTTCCTGGTTGACTTTTACACAGGACAAAACAATGTTACCTCATTCATCTAACGCACATTTCAGAGACCCACAAAATTGTATGCTTCTTTTAAATTCATACAATTATACTGTATTTAAAGCACCACATTTAACATTTATTTATTTGATACATTTGTCAGTAACTTTAAAGGCATACTTCACCCCAAAAGTTTAATTATTTAATTACTTACACTTGATCACAAAAGAAGTTATTTGAATGTTGGTATCATCTATCTATATATATAATAAAATGTATTTATTTCTTTATTTTTTTAGCAGCATTGTTCAAAGTATCTTTTGTGTTTAGCACAAAAGAGAAACTTGAGACAAAGAGTACAAATGTATTACAAGCAGTGCTTTTATTTTTTATTCATATAGTATGTTTAATTAATATTTATTGATATAAACTTTTTAGGTTAGGTTTTAGTAAGTTTCTTATGTGCTTTTGCCATTTTTATTAGATTTTCTTTGGAATGTTCCTACTTAGCAATGCATTTAAATGTAAGCATTATTATTATTATTTATTTATTTACTTTAATACTTAGCGTTTTAGTATTTTAGTTGTCAAAGCAATGCAATTTTAAATTAATACTGTAAAAAAAAGCATGTTTTGCATGTTCACAGTGAGCATTTGTTGAATTCGTCTCATTTTTCATATATTCCCTGATCAGTGTTCTCCCGTGTTTTATTTTTCATGTACTCAAAGATACTGTGGTGCAATGGCTTGGTACTAAAGAGCGTCACTCCGTATGGCTGCTCATTTCAAAACATAGCGATGTGGGATCACACGATCATTAAACCTCCATTTAGAGTGTCAACATAATGGCCTCTGTCCTGTTTAGGGGAAAGAAAACAGATATATAACAGGAGGAATGGGAGCTATGTGCATGAACGAGGCAGAGAAAGGGCACAATGCAGCTCATATTCCCATCGGCTTCTGAATCTGATATTCCTCGCCTCTCTTCACGCTTTGGAGTGTGTGCACGGAGTAGCCATTACGATTTCATCACTTTCTTAATGAGAAAAGAGCTTGATAACAGCGAGGTCTCTCTGAAGACTGCTGGTAATATACCTACAGTGAAAATGCTCAGTGTGATACAACAGCAGACTTAATAGACTTGCTTTAGCATCGCAGTCTATATTTGTTCAAAGACTGCACCTCTATGATTGCAAGTGTAAATAATTTTCTATATTACATACACTTAACCCATGGGCTCTTCCACACCCTGCATTTTGAAATCTGACTGACTCGGTGGCAGCAAACTGTGAAAATTAAATGAAAGCAACCGAAAAAAGAAATGAGAGGAACAGAAATTTTTGCCTGAGGCAAAGCTAAGCGGTAGAAAGGAGCTCGTTTGTATTAAGTATTTCATTACCAAGATTAACCTCTTGAATACCAACTGTAGAACAACCACGGCAAACAGTCTCATGGGAAGCATAGTTTCTGATCAGAATTAGATAAAACTGTAGCATTTAACTTTTTTTTTTTCAACATTATATACCTGTTACTAATCTTTTCATTACTTAACACCAGTCTTCTAATTGTGCCTTTTTTAATCAAAAACTAGCGATCACCAATTCATTTATATATATATCTCTGGCTACCAATTTGCAGCAGAAATTAAGTTATTATATTTTTAGACAGCAGAGATGTTTCTTTTTTATCAAAACTCAAAATGTGCGTTTGTGCAACGCGCCGCATGTCAAAAATTTCTTATTTGAAGTTCATAAAATATTGAACACTTTCCATTCACGAGTTCATTTTAAAGCGTTCATAATAAAACTGAGTTTTTAAAATAAAGTATTGGCCTCAATTTACAAGTTTGAATCAAAATGTCTTTAAACCAAAGGTTGTTGTGATTGCAGGAAAATTAATTGCTATAAACTGAACACAGTTGCACAACAAAAATATACAATAACATACAAAGTCCATAAATAATTGAAGTCCCTAGAAACATTTCACAATCAATTTCTTCTCCATCCTCTTCTGACTGACCTCGCCGATGCTCTCTGAATGCACAAGTGAAATCATCACATGCATAAAGACCGTATTTATTAGATTTGTCATACCCGTGTCAAATGTCACATCCAATCTGCAGAAAATGAGTTTCCTGATTGCCGTGATGTCTGCTTTGTAAAAGAGAAAAAGGAAACGATTATGGAAAAGGATTCTCGTGCCACAGTCATGTCATGGCTGAGGTGAACAGGCTCAATAGCTCACTCTGTAAAGGCTATTAATCTCTCAGTACAGAAGTCATGCCATTCTGTGGTCATGACACAATGTTAGATGTAAAAACACAAAAGCCTGCCATTGACCTCCAAGAAACCACATATCAAAAAATGACTTGTCACCCAGGATGGCATGGGCGTCTGATATTACCCTTCACACGGAATCAAAAGGCCTTATAAAATATAAATGTTTCAAGGATTTTAACTACTGATTCATTGTCACGTCAGAACTTCTGGAACTGAAGCTATAAAGCCCTAGATGTGTGTGGCTGTGTTTGAAAACTGCCTTAAAGAAATAACTCACCTAAAACGGAAAAAAAAGTCGAAAATGTATGCACTCTGAGGCTATATAAGATGTAGATGTGTTTGTTTCGTCATTGGAACAGATTTGGAGAAATGAAGCATTAGATCACTGACAGAACCTCTGCAGGCCACGGGTGAAGTCAGAATGAGAGTTCAGCTAATGAAGAATCACAATAATTCACATCCTTAAAACGCCTTAATGATTTCTTTATTACAAACATGCAGATTTTCTCTACACAATATGTCAACTGCAACTGGAGTGGTGTGGATTATTGATCCCTCATTCTTACGGCACCCATTCACTGCAAAGGATTCGCTAGAAGTTGGAAACAATCGCTACATGGAACATCTTTATAGTGTTGGTTTTATATTCTTGCATATTTTCTTTCATTCATTCTGCACCCGTCTTTCCCCACTTTGTCTTCACACACATTAATCACTAACAACATTAGTCATGACAGAAAATAGATTTGCCCAATTGCACATTTTTGATAGGGGGAATGCACATGCTGCAGATAATTTCTATTTAATTGATGTGGAAAAATTGTTTGTGAAACAGATGATGGTGTGACTGTGTGGAGCTGATGCCTGCTTTACCTATGAGTTTCTCTCGCTCTCTCTCTTTCTCACACATACTTACATGAAGTTACTGTCCTCTAAATGTAGATCAATGGTCCGATATCTGCTGCCAAGTAGAAAATTTCACTGTTAATTGCAACATCTGTTTCCATTTATACTCAATTTGTACTGCACTTTTTGCCTTTTCCCAAACCACTGAAATGTTCATCTTTGCCAGACATTTTCTGTTGAGCTGAGTTATAGGTTGGCTATATGGTGAACATTTTGTACAGTAAGTAATATTTCAACACTCTAAATAACAAACTGCTGAACTGAGGGAATAGCATTGGGCCACAACTGATGAGATTTAAACCCGTGTGCCACATGTGCAGTACAGCTCAATGTTACTGACTAGTATCAATGTCAGGTGAATTGAAAAAAATGCTACCCGATCTCATGAACGTGCGTATAAATCAACCTGGTCTCATGGCATAAACGTGCCAGGGCGCAATTTTTAGTGAGACAAGAAATACGTACCAATAAGTACATATCACTTTAGCAGTAAAGCAGTAAAAATCTGACACCTTTTATTCCTTTTCATGCAAATTTACAAAGTTTCAATTAAACAAAGCGTAATTATCAAACAACCACTTGAAGAACATCATGTTATGACTTCAAAACAATACTGAGATTTGAAACGGATGCTTTTGAATGTTAACGTCACACATATCCAGCTTCGTATCTATGGGTTTTCATAGACAGCAGGTTTGTTCGGTAACTAAGTACAGAGATACACTTGTGAGGCGATGAGCTTTGGTTCGAATCCTCTGTAACTACGATTCGCCAAAACAGTTCACGTCTGTGTAAAAGGAAGTTGAAATGGCACAGTTGCTTCAACAAAAGCATTTTTATATCCATTTTGGACACTATCAGGGAGGTGTAGGGTTGGATTTGGTGTATGGGCATATTTCCAACATGATAGAGCATTCACTTTTAACAAGAGTCCACAGATATTTGAATTCTGAATTTTGAAAGTGTGTCAGGGTTACATGTATCGTCACTCAGTGGACATTTCTCCTCGAAACTGCGGTGAAATGTGCAGTAAGGCATTTAAAATTGGTGTTGCACAAAAAATGCACATATTTTTTGAGACCAGGTACGCCAAATAAAATATGAAAACCCATGGTATAGATACGCAAAAAATCCAGGGGTCAACAATCAGCTGTTCTGCCAAATTCGGCAGAACTTTGCAGGACAGTTGATCACCACGAGCAGGATCAGGCTCCCCTGCGCTACGCGATGGGAAAAATTAGGGTTGATGCATATCATATGTACACCCAACAAATTTTGTAACATATGCATGCGAAACTGCATATTAAATGCACACCAAACAGGAAAATTGTCATATATATACGGCCAAGGTCAGTTTTTGCATATCAATACTGCACGTTTTAGCTTTTTATAATTTATACACGTTTTCATAAGATCGGTCTGGAAATCGCACGTACAAAAAGACCACATATTTGTTGAGTATTACCAACATTAGCATTCTGCCAGTGTTGCTAATGTTTAGTGTCTGTTAAAATGCATATGTGCTAGAACCACATGTACAGCACCTTATTTGTCATGTCAGTTTTGGTTCAATGTACAAGCCGGGGTTATGGTTCAGACGTGCTATGATTTTACTAGCCGTAGGGGACTTGTGTTTACCGACCTGCTGATGTTGAACTGTTAGCCAGTCTCACCCAGAGACACTTTCAGAAGCAGCAGATTCTGAGAGGATGAGAAGAGTGGATCTTCATCTTCAGTGCTGCAGTCAATCCAGGCAGAGTTGAAGAGATCATGGAAAGCAATTCACAGACAGGCCAGGAGGACGAGTCTCTGGAATGTAATATGACCTGTTACTTGAGCTATTCATCTGACAGATGGCCCTGTGAAGATAATGTTATACATAAAGAGGATTGGCTGGCCCATGCAGGATCCTACAAAAAAGATAGACCAGAAGAAATGCAGGAGGTATGGCTGCTTTTGTGTGTAAATGCTAGTGCTGGGTAAAAATACAAATTTTTAGGTTACTCAGAACTGAATGATCTCAATGTTGCTTCTTGATACTGTTGTGCTGAAACAACTCTATGGCAAAATGAGTCATGGTTGAATTTACAGTCTAAAGTGAATGTGGAAATGAGTCAGGGTTGCCAGGTTTACGGAGCAAAACCTGCCCAATGGCTACTTAAGACTAGCCCAAAACCAGCCCAACTGATTTTAAGGGTTATTTATATAACATAATTTGGATCGCCTCAACCTGCAAACATGAAAAACATCCCAAGAAAAAAAGTGTAAGTAAAGCAATATTGCAGGTAAACTGGATTTTTTTCATTGTACTCCACCATAATAGTGCAAGAAAAAGCAACCTGACCAGAGAGAGACCAGAGACAATTTTAATGAACCATTCAATAAAATGGAATTAGGAATGAGTGTAATGAATGAACTCACTAAACCTGTCAGAGCAATTATTTATAATACAACATTTTAATAGTATTAATGAATCAAAACTCTATGGATAATTCACAGAATCATTTAGTGTGCCCCTATAATGGATGTTTGAATATTACTTTTAAGAGAGGTGTCAAGTAACAAACTACAAATACTTTGTTACCTAGATATTTTGGGTATCTATACTTTACTGTAATTATTTTTAAGCCAACTTTATACTTCTACTTCTTACATTTACATGCAATTATCTGTACTTTCTACTCCTTACATTTTAAAAATAGCCTTGTTATTCCTATTTCATTTCCGTCTCAAGCCGTTTCTTCAAAATGAAACATTAGTATATTGTCTGCCCACGTGTTGGTCTTTTTACATTGGTCTTAATGAAAAAGCAAATTCATTTTTTGCCAGTAGGTGCCTCTTTTGGAGCATTAAATGCTCTCAAACGCTGCTTAAATGAAATTTACCAATCGCCGGAGGGGTGTGGAAAAATTAATCGTTGAACTAATCATTTGGGAGAGGTTGAACAAAATATGAATCTTTCATAATCCACTTTCAGACAGTATTTCTTTCGGATTTAGGATTATAAAGAATAAAATAGATTGAAAATGTTTTCAGGATTATTTGGTGACACAGCGGTGTCTTGAGAACACCAAAAAACACTTATACCCCAAAAACCAACACAGTAATGAAAGTGTTCAACACAGCTTGAGATATTACTGCAAGACGTGCCCTTTTCTGCTCCAAATGTAAGGTCAGATTATGGAGGAAATGTAAGCAGAACCATAAATAATGTTACAGTGGCATTGTCTAAATCAAAGTGCTCCAGGGAAATCTATATGTTTCACTATCTGCTGACCTTAAAGTTCAGCATTTTCTTTTTCCTCTCTAAAATGCGCTTGCCATTTTTTAGCTGCCTGGTTACCGGACTCATGGCATTGCTGTTAGTAACTGCTGTTGTCTGCACAATTTCTGATCTCTCTCCCTCTGTACTTATTTCATATTCCAAACATCAGAGTAATACAAAATTTGCTTTAAATTTAAAGCCCGGGGCCAATTTATACTCAAAATGGGTGCGTCTCTTGACCGAGACTTATTACTAGTCTATTTGAGAAGTGGTGTGTCTGTGTGATTTCTCTTTTTTCCTGGGATAAGATGGCAGTTTCAATAAGCGCTCAGCTCCCACAGGGCCCTGTGGGAACTAGCAGGGGAGAAAGGAATGGATTTCATGAGGGAGGGCTGAGCTTGGGGCCGATGAAACGCAGGCAGCATGTTTGCAGAGGTGAGATAAAGCTTTTTTATTTTGGTTTTCTTTCTTTTTGCAGAACGCTGTGTAGTACTTGTGAACTCTGAGTTTTTTGGTTTAGGGCAGCCAAAACCCAGTGATAACATAATGCTTACTTATACTGAAAGATAAACAGGCACAGCGTTGGACTAGCTACTTTGAAACTGTTTTAAAACAAGGTGATATGTAACTTTTTCGATGTTAAATACTTTCTACCATGCCAGTTGAATAGAGATAACTACAAGTATGCCATTTGTAGTTTGATTGCCCTTCAAAGTTTAAAGACCGTAGAGCTGTCAAGGCATTGAGCTGGGATGCGTTTCCAGAAAGGATTGTTAGATAAATTGGGTCATTAATTCTATATCGTTGAAATTTGTGACCATATTTGTTTTTGGCAAATCCCCCCAGATGAATAATAACAATTAAAAAACATTTCTCCTCTAAGCCCCGCCCTCCCAAAACAGGTTGATTTGTACAAAGCTCATTGTTCTAAAAAAAGCAAGGTGTGCTCTCATTGGCCAGCTATCCAGTGCTTTGTGATTGGCCAAATTTAAGTGTCTGACGGAAATGTTACACCCCTTAACATAACGTAATGCCGTGTCCTGGCTTGAATATACAAAAAACAATATAATCCATTACAAACGAGGCATTTGTTGAATCCAGTGGGGGCATAATTACTGATTACAATGACTAATACTCTCTTTTTACGAGTCATGTTGCATCTTGCCTCATAAACATAGTACCATGTCTGCATTTTGTGTTTAAATGTCATGGAGGGTTCTTTTAATAAGAAAACATAACTCATTTAAAGGTTGTGGATAAGAAGCACCAGACACTCCATGTCTAAAAAAGCTGTCTTAGGGGGGTGTGGACAAGTCATACGTTTTATGAAGAATATCTCTTAGGTTTTGAGACTTTAGTCTTTGCAACTTACAGCTTATAACACTCCAAAGAGAAAGGAAAATTTGAAATAGCATCACATGACCCCTTTAATGTTCATTTTTGATATGCTTTTAAGTTGTTTTTAGGTGGGTTATCAGTTATAAGTTTAATATATTTTTTATAATTTTCTGGTAAAGGAACTATTTTAGGAATTTTAGGAATTATTAATTGATCTTGTGGTTTTTGATATCCCTAACAGAATATGAGTGTTAACATTATTCTGATTTAATTAAATTTTACAACATGAGCAGTATTATTCTGCCACAGAAGTAATGCCAATCTTAATTAGGATAAGTAATGAAACTATAAACCAATGAGTCGACAAGATAGCGATGAACAGCAATATTTGAAGATTTTTTTTCTACTTAAAATATGACTTCAAAAGACTCACAGGCACTTTTTTTTGAAGGGACTCAAAGGAATCAGTGGATTTTTATTTATTACATTTTTTTGGTTGGAGAGCATTTCAGGACAGTGCGTTTGATCATTGCATCAGCTCACTTGGTTGTACAGCTGTGTGTGCAAAACAACGTAACAAAAAAGGACTAAAAATTAAATTATCTGTAAAACATTTCATCCGAATGTGCAGTTCTTCTGAAAGTTTTAACGGCACATATTTCAGGTAAAAAAAAAAAGTTTTGACAACTTCTCCGACTCTTCAGATTGCACGTAAACACCCACAAAACAGCATCGTAAGTTACACTGCCAAAATATCCTGTGTCTTTATATTTATATCTAAACCTCTATAACTCAAGTGTCCGTCTGTTGTTTACAGAAACTCATCGTATGGCTTCAGAAGACTTAAATATAGTGCATGAGACAACAATGATACTCCTATTGTTCTGTTGGAACCATACTGAGAAAAGAAACTTCAGAAATTTAACTTTGAATGAAAGAAAAACAGTTATACAAGTTTGAAAAGACATGAGGAAAATGATTTACATTTCAGCTGTATGATTAGAATTCACCATATATACATACACAATGACACCTGCAAAAGGTTAGACGTATAAAAGCGCCACTTTTACAGCTCTGACACGATTCTCAGGATTTCGATGTGCTTCAAGATGATTTTAATTGAACTGAAAATAATTGGCAAGAACATACTGTGCGTTCGCCATCTGGAATCTGTAGAAATGGCTCAGGAAAATTGCTTCTTTTCATTCTTCTTTCCCTTTTCAGCCTATGATTAACCTTGAACTTTCAATATTGTCCTTGAGAAATGTAATTTCAGTGAGACAGAATCCAGAGGCCCGACTGAGCCATTAGAAAATAAATGGCGCATCTGGGGAAGAAGAAAAAGGAAAGCAGAAATACAGTTTGCCATTGTTCATGTATTTGTAAAAGGTCGTCTTTCTCGTTCCAGGTAAGTTCCTGGTAAGCAGGAATCTCTGACCCTGACATGTATGCATCATTATTTGTACGAGGACAATACGGAACAAATAGTTATTCAGCAGGACGGTGGTGTATATGTTTGTATGCTTGTATCAGCACATGAATATTTCACCTGGCAGAAGGATAATCACATTGCATCTCTCTCCTGCTGATGTCTGTGTTGGAGATGATAAATACCTGTTACGTGTTTATTTTTCTTCCACCGTCTCATTTGCCTACTGTTAATGATGTTGAAGAGTGAACACACAGGGCACTGCATTCACATTAAAGTGAAAAAGCTGTTTGCCGGTGTAACGCAGAATTAGATTCTGAGACTCAGATGACTTTGGGGAAGCTGTATCAGAGGAAAAGTGGCAATGACACTTTGAAAGTTAATTATATTAGATCTTAAAAATGGAAAAGCGTCAGTGGAACTGTGTGAGTTGCCTTTACCCAATGCAAGAAAGACGAAGACATTTCCTTCCTTTTTACTCTTTTATTCTCTTATATCTCTGATATTTTTATTTAATCTCTTATATATATATATATATATATATATATATATATATATATATATATATATATATAATAATATAATCAAAAATTTCAGAGATGATTGGAACTGATCAATTCATCTGTAATTGAACCATAAAGCGGTTTATCAGTAGGTGAAAGCCAGTAATTTGTTTATATATCATACACGGATGAGGTGTTTAACTAAATGTATAGTTTAAAGCTTTGCTTATTCGCTTACAGCTTTTACGGTGAAATTTAATTACCATTGACGAAGCGCAAAAAGTAAGTACCACCCAGAGGTGAAGCACTTTCATTCATTGAAATGAAGGACCTGGTAAAATAAAACATTGAAAATATCAATATTATGAATATTTTAATATATCAATATTAAGACTGCATCAATAAAGTATGGTGAAAGTAGATTTATTATTCAATTACCACTGATTTATATCGAACTTCATGTTTTAAAGCAGTTTGAGGATGCTTTAACGAAACGGGTAACACTGCACAAATAAACTTTTATTTAGTGTACTGAATGTGTAAATGACTTAACTAAAAATACTGCAAAGAAAAAGAATCGGTTCAATGTCTTAATGCATTTTCTATACCAATTCGATCTTGTAATGATGAATTAACTGCGGGTTAGGTTAATAATATTACTTTCACCATAAAACAACAGCTTAAGCACATTGTTTGACCATGACTCTTGGCATATCTGCATATTCACAGATCTCTAAACACACCTGTGGAGTGTATAAAGAAGAACAAAAGAATATAAAAGTTGAACTAGAGAAGCAGAAGGTCATGATGGAGGGCAGATGGCATTTGCATAAAGCGTGCTGACTCACAATCAATAAGAACAAAACCTGTAAATCTTATCGCCATGCATTGTTTCTGTCCTCCATTATGAGTGGAGAAAATCACATCAGGAATAAACACGGCATGAATTTTTAAGAGCCCCTGCCACCTTTATTCCACTTTAAACTATTGCCATCTGTCAGACATGACCTCTGTTTATCTTCAGAGGAGAGATGCTTCATTTGTGGCGAACCTGAATATGGAGAAATGCAAAGATTATGCAGGTCCCAAAGGCACTGACAGCACAGGTGCTGAATATTGCAAGTGTTTCATTAACTCTACAGACACAATGAAGGATATCATTCAACGCCGCATGAAGTGCCTGAAAAGAACAACAAGGGGAAAGTAGAAGTGAGAATCGTGAAGTTATACAGCACACAATTTTGACTTTACTTATGACAAAACACAAAAAAGATATCTGGTTCAGGATTAGGATTGGGATGTGCATTTTTCTCAAACTACTATGCAAGTAAAGTTAACTAGGCAGAAAAATGCTAACTATTCACCCTCATGTAATAGCCAATATGCGTAACATTCTTTTTTCAATGAGCATGCACAAATACACACACACACACACACAAACACACACATACATACATGTTGGCATTTGTGGTTTACAGGTACTCTCTAGACGTAATGGTTTTTATAGTGTATAAACTATATGTGCTATTGCCCTACACCTAAACATTTTTCATTATTAGACAAAAAAAACAACAACAACAACCGAGTTTATTATGTTTTTTAAGCCTTTTGAATTACGGAGACAAAGGCAGTGTCCTCATAAACCACCTTCAAATTGTAATACCTCTGTCATACCCATGTTATTAAACGTTTGGTTTTTTTCCACTGTAAACAACAAAGAAACAGTATACACACACTCACACACTTCCACTTCCAACTTTTGCAAATACCTTTACCATGATATTAATTCCTTTTAGTTTTTTCATGTGTTCAATAGCGTCATGAACTCAGTTCATGGACCACCAGATGTCACTCTCCCAATTATTCTCACTCTCACACCACAGAGAATGTTGCACTTCACCCTGGACTGCATTTCCCATCAACCCTTAGACTGATTGCACTCACACAGCTGTCACAAATCACATGCTCACCTGAATCACATTACACACAGTATTTAAGTTGGACTCTTTGAATTGCAGAGTATTGTCTAGCACATATCGAACTCCAAGTGATATACTATGCAGCCTATTCCTAGTTTTGCCTTGTCTGCGTTTCCCTTGTTCTAACCTTCATCCGTGTATTTTGGATTAACCCTTTGCCTGCTTTTCTGGTCTGAGTATGTACCTTGTTTGGATTAATGCTCTTGTATCTGGATTTCCCCTTTTGTCAAGCCCCCCGGATTCTAGTTGCTGTGAACTGACTCGTTTTGTATAACTCTCTTTGCTTTTGTGTGAACTTTGCCTGTATTTTGACTATGTTTTTTTAATAACAGTCTGCAAGTGAATCTGCACTTCTCTTGTCTCGTTGGCTCCATTACTGATAGATTTTGAAAAAATTGATTTATAAAATTGAAAACTAAGTCTTTAGTGTATTATTTCGCAGATTTGGTGTATGGCCTCAGGTTTCAGAAATTGCGTGACAACAAACAAACAAACCAAAAAGTCATTTAATCAGTTCAAAATGATTACAAGTCCCCCATATAATGCCATGTTCTGTGGATAATTTCCGTAGATAATTATGGATAATTTCCATAGTAATTAATCCAAAACATGACATTTCAAAGTAATTTCATTAGGGCCACATATATTTTTTTAATTGATGATAACATTAGGGGTTCATTAACATAGAAAAACAAGTTCCTCACTGACTCAAACTAAAATGGAGAAAGTCAAAGCAACACATTTTTGTATTTGTTATATTTACAGTTTGCCTATAGTCGAGATTGCTGTTTCCAGTTTTGTTTCGTGCATGTATAAACGCAGCTGTACATCACAGTAATATGTGGGCTGAGTGAGATCAGATTTATCTACATGCCATTTGTGGCAGCTTTTGAATAATAGAGGATGCGCCCATTATTTCTGCCCGAGAGAAATAAATGTTACTCTAACGTTTCCCAACAAAGGGAAACTAAAGAACAATGAGAGTGAAAACATGTCCTTGAGCAGTTCTTTTAGTGTACGCTCCGGTAATGATGCTGCAAATACACATTGTTTATTCTGAGTAACAGCGTGTCAGAGATTCAAAGCGCTACGGTTTGACTCGCTCATGTCTCCATAGGAACAGGCCACTTTTTGACTTCTCATTTACTCAAGTGCAAACTCATCTAAAATGTTTCTTTTCCCATTTGAAACTACGAGAAAGTGGAAAAAATTGAGGGAATAACCCTAGTGTTTAAAACAGGCCCGTAGTGATTGGTTTGCATTTATTCATGGTCTGCGGCAGGCGGGTGTGATAGAGGGGAAATATAATTTCACAGCCTGTAAGGCTTTTAACTCTTCTAGTAAACAAAGAGAGGGAGGTAAGCACTTGTGCATGTCTCACTCAGACCGTAACAGTGTCAGGTTGGAGGCCCCAGTGGCCCTCCGATGGAGCCCTTTGATAGTTCAAGGACTCTCAGTTGAGCTTCGAGTGTGTAAACATGGTAAAAGTGGGTGCCACTTTTGACCTGATGTAATCAGTGCAGTTACAAGCAATTAGAATGATGGAACAGAGAGAGAGAGACTGACTGAAATCAATGCAAGTCTATTATACACAGAATATAGATTTAACCTTCAGTAATATGGATTGACAGAACAAATTCTTGCTTCGCATGCACTCCAATATAAAAAAGTCATAGTTCAGCTACTGGAAAGAAGAGAACCTTTTAGTCATCAGTTCTTGAAGTGGTCATATGATGCAACTTCATTTTTTCCTTTCTCTTTGGAGTGTTAGACGCTGTTGGTACATAGGTAAGACAAGACTAAACTTTCGAGTTATGACTTGTCCACAACTCCATAAAATGGCTGGTATAAACATGACCAGGACATGTCTTGGAGACGCTGTGTTTTATTGTGAAAGTGAAACTTTCTCTGTGCTTCCAAAAGAGGACACAACTAGAAATCAGTGATTAAGCTGTATTCACAACACTGTTCCAGAAGAGTTTAACCCAAATATTAGAGCGTGTTCAGAAAATTTACGGAGAACTGATTCCTACATCCTCATGTTGGCTGTGCACAGAGACTACAATTCCACCTCTGCAAGGACAGTCTGGTGCTTCTGACTTACAACCTGTAAGTTACATTACATTTTCTTAATAAAAAAACCTGCTACTTACTACACAAAAATGGGTTTTGAGCAGTGTAGTGTAGTGCGAGTAATGTTTACGAGTAACGTGTAACATTAGCTGGCCAATCAGAGCACACCTCGCTTTTTTAGAATGATGAGCTTTATACAAATACACAAACTAATGTTCTTTTTAGCAACATCATATGACCCCTTTAAACAAAACATTTTTCTGAGTGTGAACAAATCTTCTGTGAAATAGAAAGGTTCCAGTGATGTTTAAGGATCAGGAACTTAAGAGTTTTTAAAGATATGGGTTAATTATTGGCATTGATGGTTCCAGGAAGAACCGTTAACATCAATGAAAACTTTCTAGCTTCAGAATAAGGGGAAAAATTATTATTTTAAGGCGTGATCACCGAAAGGTTCTTCGATGAAACTTCATCATTTATTCAATGTCACTTTGTTAAAACTCATCTGCCTTTGGCTCTTCAATAAAGAGATGCTATGGAGAACATTCATTTTAAGTCATTGCTCAAAAACGTCATATTTCTGAATATTGATTGATAATAAATATGATAATTTCAGCGTATGGCCTACAAAAGTACAAGAAAAAAAGGTTTAAATAGATTACTGCAGAGAACTTTCAGGTAAGAGAAATCATTATCTGCACATGATATATAATGCAGTGGAGTAAAGATGAATGTGTTGAAGCGCAAATGTTTTCACCTGCGTGCCACCTTCACTTTAGAAAATAGCAGCACTTGATGAAACCTCTGTGGGAAGGTGTTGCATCTCGACGGTGTGATCTTATTGAGCTTAACTTTACCTGCAAAGTTTTAAAAATAAAAATCAGGGAACAGCAGTAGTAATTGTGCGAATACTTAGCACTAAAAAGAATTGTGTGAACACATGCGATATGTTATGGAAAGAAAACAAGGACATAAACATAACACTCATCTGCATTAAGTGACACTTTTACATATTATGATGTCTTTTATGTTAGCATAGAGAGGCAGAGAAGAGTCTGAAAAGTGTCCAAACGTGTGTTTTTTAGGAACAATAAATCTCAACATTTTCAACTCTAAAACTGAAAATAATTGTGTTGTCTTCATTAAACTTTCCACCCAAAATAGAGGAAGCCTTTTGTAACAAACACATAAAGAGCATACCCAAAATGTCCTTCCATGTGACCAACCTGAGGTGCTTGTGTGGTTGTCTTGGCAACAGTTGTGCCAGTCGAATCCCCTGGCAATCCAACAAAACATTTTCTCTGTCTAATCCAAACAGCATCAAATAAGTGCCCTCTATCTTGTGCTATGCGACCCCCTTCCCACCCCATCACCCGAGTGAGACGACCTCTCCGCTGTTAGGCCTTAGCACATTACTAAGCATGCTGACAGGTTTTATTCGATAGCCTGCCATCACGGGCCCATTAGCCTTGTCCATCTGCGTCTAGCTAGAAGACAAATGGGCGGCCCATCGCATCCCATCTCTAGTCTAAAGGCTTTTATTGCCCGCCAGGGGTCCAATCATGACCCTCATTGTTAGTGTGGTCAGTCAGTGATGGGACCATTAGTAAAGGCTCACTAGAGGTTCCCTTCAGTGCTGAACTGCAGTAGTGACTGTTAACCCTCTGAGATAAAAGAAGATGAGCTTAAAATGTGTGTGAGATATTTACCATGTTTTTAGTACATTTAAGTTGTGATTTACTAATAAGCCACATAAAAGGTGCAGATTATTATTAGGAGAAATTAAACAAAACAGATTAGTCAGCCATGTTACCGGAATATTAATATTATTTTTTATTAAGTTAAATTACATTTTTATTCAGTGTTAGATTTTTAAGGGCTGGAGTAATGTCAGGGATACATTTTAAAATGTATTAAAGCAGAGAATAGTTATTTTAAATTGTAAAAATGTTCCAATTTTTTTATTAAATCAAGCCTTTGGTGAGTATAAAAATCTTTTAAAAACATTAAAACATCTTACCAAGCCAAAACCCCCCTTTAACCCCCTAACTATGTGTATATATATATATATATATATATATATATATATATATATATATATATATATATATATATATATATATATATATATATTGTTCATATTCATCGTTGTTCATTATTTAATATAATTTATGTAGTGTGTTCAGGTCTGCGTGTATACATTTTCTTCATTTATAATGTAGACAATGTTAAACATCCTATACTGATTCTAGAACTAATTCTGTTGTTGAAAAACCATTAATTGTAAGTTACAATATCTACAATGTAATTAAAATATATAGTAATAATGTAATATATAAATATTACGCAAGCAATTATACAAACAATTTCATAATATCTAAATAATATACAAGCAATTTAAACGTTATGTTTTTAAAATAGAAAAGTCACACCACACTTCAACAGTGATGATAACGCTGGGAGCAAATATGACACTGAACCTGAGCAAGAGAGCCAACAGTTCAAGCGCATGTCAGTTTCAGATACAAGACATGCTATGTTGTGCATCAAGACATATGATTAAATAAAGCTAAATATACTGGGCTAGTGGTCTAGTGACTAGCTCCTGGGGAGCTCATGCAGACGGCACAAGTTGGAATCTGCATGAAAATGCCCTTTTTTTTGTCATCAAAACGGATATTCTTCTTCAGGTATTACAGATCTCGAATGAAAAAGACCAATATATGCTTTCCGCGCACATTTTTTCCTCTCCTTATGCTTTAGTCTTTCCATATCCTCCAGTTTCTCCTTTCAACTAGCCCTCTCTTCTCTTTCTATCACTTTCTCCCTGGACACTCAGCCTCTGACCCTACCGCTGGGGAAAAATGAGCAGCTCGGAGTTGCACAAAAGCAGTAGAGACCTATTAATTTCACACTGGCAACCTTCACGCTAAGCTGACAAGACAGCCGTTTAATTGCGCTAACCTGAAGCCCACAGACCAGTCCCACTGTCCCTAATGACTGCTGCAGAAGAATACCAAGAAGCCCCTCGCCTTTCCTTCATTAGAGCTGAAGGGGTCCAGACAGGTATGTCCTATCGTTCCCATTCTGATGAAACTGGCAGGGAGAGCCGGGGTCAAAGTTCAGCGAAACAAACCGCCAATCATAGATAGGCATGGTATTGTATTGAGACAGCACTGTTTTTTTTTTTTGTAAAACTAGGGAATTGATAATTTGAACCAGTGCCGGACACCAGATGTAGCACTTTTCCCAGTGAATGTGATGTAATATATGGCTCTCCACTTTTCTAGTCAAAGCATTTCTGCCATGACATATGAGAGGGTGGCAATTTTGTTGTTTTAAGTGTGCTAGAGCATTCATTCCAAACAAACTGAGGTATAAAAATTGAGACAGTCATGACCTTTTACATACAGCAAACCAGCTCACAGAGGCTGAACACAATGCCTATACATAACATTTCAAGCTATGCACTCTTTTGGAGCCCGAGGGAACAACATCTACAAGGCTTGCCGTGGTGCATCGCAGATTCCAACACAATACCGCATTATTAAAACAGTCTCAGAGGGGCACAGAAGGCTTCACAACACTGCAATGCCTAAAGAACAAGAGTGTCGCTCAGATGCACCATTACAAGAGTTTGAGATGGGAATGTTCTCCTCCTTTTTACTCCTTGAGGAGAATTCACACTGGTGGCGATTAAATCACAGGAGGCTGCTACATTGAGCTACTGTTCGATAACAGTACTGTTGACAGGGCTACAGTTAGGCATGGGTAGCTGTCTCCAGTTTTGCAACCCAGTCTCACTGAAAAAAAATGCCTCTATATACATTTCTGCAACCCCATAATTATGTACCTCACTGCACGTTTTGCAGCAGTTTCAAAGTGAAATACTACTGTATAATATGCTACTGTAGCAAGTTTTCATTACGTTAGAACAAGTGCGTATTGCTGAATTTGTATTATGCTGTTTTGCGGCTTTTCAGAATTCAAATATCATGTGAGCTACCGAGTAAACCTAGTAAATTAAAAAACTCATATATGTGAAGCTGTAGCTGCAACATGATCTCATGATAATTCGTATGCATTTTACATAAAACGTTGTTCTATGAAAAGTACATTTACTTACGTTTTTACAGGCACTAAACATTTTTCAGCATCTAAACATAAAAATACTTAAGTATTTTCATCATTTAAAAGTACAAAACCGCCAAAATGCATTTAATTATTCAGTTAGTCTCGCATCCCATTCTCACATCACATGAAGAGGCCATTGTTTATGACCTATACTGGGAACAGCCAAATCCCAAGCAGCGAAACTACTGTGAGACCGGAAACAGCATACCCCGTGACTGACTACTTAATAATGCTACAAATTCAAGGTATATTTGAATGCAGTGTTGCCAGATTGGGCGTGTTTCCGCCCGTTTAGCCCGTTTTGAATCTGATTGTGTCGGTTAATAATGACTTGGTGCGCGTTCCGGTGATTTTCAAACATAAACTATATAGACTTTTGGTTAATATACAAGCCCAAGTGTGCATGTAACTCATGCTATCGGTCATCACAATGTTACTCAACTCAATCACACTGCAAAGGCGACTGGTGCTGATGTTGACATTGTAGCCACTTTTGCCAATCAAGATTACCGGGAAGACGTGATGATCCAGCAGTGATAGGTTTTTAGCGCAATAACTGTATAAGTGTAGAACTGTATAAGTGGTAATGAATAAATAAGCATGGTAAAGAATGGAGAATGTTTTAACTCTCAAAACATGTATTACACCTGTTGAGGGGGAGATGAAAAGAAGGCTGTATCACAGCAACTTCTAAATCAGAGCACAGTTATATCAAAATCTATTTATACCACCCTGTCTTTTATATTTAAATGGTACAGATTTGTATATCCTTGCAATTTGCTGGATTTCTGTAAGTTGAACTTCAGATTTCCAAGATCTGTGTGAAAGTGTGGAGCGAAAGGTAGGTTTCTTATTCTGTGCAGAGATGGTTAGTGTTTAGATTTAGAGGTAGGTAGGAGTGGGGTTAGCGACAGGTATGTAACATTCTGCAAGTAATTGTGTGAAAATGAGCCTTTATTAATCAAAAACGTACTTGTAAATCATACTTTTGTGTCAAAAGGAATAAACGTTGCCTGAGTTTTAATGCCTCTTGTGTTCATTTCAACTATATTTACATATTTGCACATATTCACATGTTGCGTTTTCTTATTGTGTCACTTTTTGGTATGTGAACCGATGGCTTAAACACACATATATATTGTTTATCACGTTAAAACCACAAAATTGAAGTTTCTTTATCACTCAACCAGTATAAAACATCAAAAACCGAGTTAATGTCAGCATGATGTTATGCACCAAAAATATAAAGCATCTAATTGAGTCAGAAGTAGGAGTAGTATGCAGAATGATTATTCAATACCAATTCGAGTGGATTTATTAACAGGATCAAGATCTCATTTGGTTCCATTTTAGTTAGTGATTTTATTGACTTGATTATCTTACGCTCAAGGCATAATGAACTTGGCATTTTCACAGGCAGCTTTACTTGAATCCAATCATGCAGCAGCTACTACTGTTAATGTCATCTAAAAATAAATCCTAGTGTGTCGAGAATGTTCATAGCAAAGTTAGCACACAAACTTAACATAATTAATCAAGTATAAGAACAATCATAAAGGTGTGAAGGTTTACATAATGTTACATAATGTTTAAACATTTCCATAGGTTTCAGTTGACTAATGGAAAAAAAGAAAAGAAAAGAAAAGCAATAAAAACGTGTATGCATATGCATATGTATATGTAGATGATAGATAGATAGATAGATAGATAGATAGATAGATAGATAGATAGATAGATAGATAGATAGATAGATAGATAGATAGTGTTAAGGTGACTGTCATGTTCCTGGACTGTTCTGTTGTGTTTTCTTCCCCCATGTGTCCTTTATGACCTTATTGGTCCTTTCTTCCTTTATACACACACACACACACACACACACACACACACACACACACATACATACATACATACATTTTTCATAATCTGAACTCAAAGATCTAGGACTTTTTGTATGTAAATAAAAGTCCAGTTTTTCTTAACTATTGATCATAAATTGGTCTAAATCTGTATTGGTAAGCACTTCTCCTTTGCCAAATTAATCCATCCACCTCACAGGTGTGGCATATCAAGATGCTGATTAGACAGCATGATTATTGCACAGGCGTGCCTTAGGCTGTCCCCAGAAAAATGGACACTTTAAACCGTGCAGTTCGATCACACAGCGCAAGTTTTGAGGGAGCGATTGACATGCTGACAGCAGGAATGTCTTTCAGAGCTGTTGCTCATGAATTAAACGTTTCTCTACCATAAGCCATTTCCAAAGACATTTCAGAAAATTTGGCGGTACATCCAACCGGCCTCACAAACCTGCAGAAACCTGCCTTTGCATAACTACAGAATTTCTAAAACTATCTCAGGGAAGCTCATCTGCATGCTTGTCTTCCTCCACGGGGTCTCGACCTGACTGCAGTTCGCCATTGTAACCTACTTGAGTGGGCAAATGCTCATTTGATACATTTGATAGTGTCGCATTTGGCCTTTTATCGTGGACAGCCCAAGGCACACGTGTGCAAAAATCATGCTGTTTAATCAGCATCTTGATATGTCACACCTGGATTATCTGGATGGATTATCCTGGCAAAGAAGCGCTCGCTAACACAGATTTAGATAGATTTATGAACAATATTTGAAAGAAATAGGCCTTTTGTGTACATAAAGTACGTTTATGATTTTGTTTACAACATACTAAGCCACCAAATCTAGTGTCTTGCTGACAGGACTGCTACAGCATGTGGCACGATAGTCCACACTGAACACGAAAGATCATTTCATTTATTCACACATTTATAAAGTGATTTAATTCCTCTACAGTATTACATTCTGGACCTCAAGACAACTCCACACTGGTCACTGTCCTCCTGGAATTCCTCTTGGACAAAAACTATGATTGGTTATGGCAATAACTGTAGCAATTTAACTGCGCTGCAAAGTGTTCTCCTGAGTGGGAGGCTGTAAATGGTGCCTCATGATTATGTTCTCTTCTGTACTCTGAATTAGACTATCGCGCAGTAAAGCTTCATACTGGGTATGATGGCTTCCCAGATAGTTCAGATGTTGCACTAGTGCTTGCAAACGCATACGTAACTACTTCGCTACATGCTCAACACCATTGGGAGAGAGATCACGCTTAACTTCTTTATCAAGCGCACAGTTTAAACCACTGAACAGCACTTTGAGAGTAGCTGCAACTGTCTGCTCTAATCATGTATAAAACCTGCGTGGGGCTCAATAATGCCCTTTGGGTGACCAGCCATGTGTAATTGGTTTAGCCAACCGCTGCTTTTGATTAGCTGCACTGTCATTATAACCTCTGCTGCTCTGCATCCTGTGTGTGTTACTACCAAATGTGTTCCACTGGTAAGTTGGTAAAAGTAGTCATTTTAGATCAATACAGCTGATTAAAGTATGATTATTGTACATACTTAAATGTGAACACTGTTCATTCATTTTCATTCTAATGAAGCCTGCAGATGCAAAGTCTCTATTTATTAGTGTTGTGAGAATGCAGTACTACAATGCAGTGCTAATCTGTGAATAAAAGAGCTAAAATCCCTACAGTACCAATAAAATAAAAGGCTAAAAGATAAATGATGTAGGTGATAAACACACGCTTGGTAATTTTACATATGTATTCTTGCTCTACATTTCACTGATCTTCATTTTAACTATAACAGTACATTTAGAAAAGAAAAATCCCAAAAAAGTAATACTTCATCATAATAGTCCACTTTAGTGCACTTTGCAACTGCATGTCCACTAGCAGCCATTAGACTATTAGTAGACTGTATGCTAACTTCTAAAACTTTATTTTAATGCATCCACAACATACTACAAACCCGCCCTAACAGCCTTCTCTGAGAGTTAGTAGACATAGTTGCAAATTAAAGAGAACTAACTGACACGTAGTTACAAAGTTACTTATAGTTATTAGAATGTTTAAAGTGGACTATAAAGAATATACATCTACTACACCAAAATCAGGTAAATTAGTTATATATATATATATATATATATATATATATATATATATATATATATATATATATATATATATTCACAAAGTGCAGAAAAGATCATGCATTCATGTTTTGCTTTAGCACTATGAAATCAGTCCTGCTGGCCCTAATCTAATTCTTCGACACTTAAATAAATGGCCCCCTTGATAGGGAATATGCAGAACTATCTGTCAAGCAGACGAATTGGCTAGTGTGGAGGTGAAATAAAATACAGGGCCCTTTTTAATCAATGACAGGCAAAGAAAAAAGGACCACAGTCTGTTGTCCCTAATGTGTCCCAAGCTAATGGCTTGACAAAGACTAAACAGAACAGTGAGGTGTTACTTGGCAAAGGAAGATTAGCAAGCTCCATCACAACACTAAGCAATGACACTGCACGGATACATGGCTGCATGTGCTGTAACCAGCAAATGAAACAAACTGTGAATTCAGTCAGGTGGGGAATTTGATTCAGCAGGTGCGGCATTAACACTGTTCATATAAATGTTTAATTCCAGAATTTACTGGTGTGCAACTTGACAATTTGTTTGAATAAAACTCCTTCCAATGTTCAATCTAAAGCAATAAATACATCATGTACCTCGAAAGCTTAGATATACTCATGGGAAATATGCCATTTCACTGTTCACAGGTCGACCTGCACTTTTTAAGTGGACAAATATCCACTTTTGCAGTAGCCTGGGCTTCTGTAAGAATTTTTCAGACATTCACTGATATAAACTATACATTTATAGTTTACATCTATAATTTACAGTGTTATAAATATAAAATATACAGTACATTTTAAAGTAATAGCTTAGATCTTTAAAAAAAACAACAACAACAAATCTTCAAATATATTCACCCTCAGGCCATCCTAGATTAACAGATTTTGAAAAATTGTAAATGATATTAATTGCTCACCAATGGATCCATTGTAGCGAATGGGTGCCGTCAGGATGAGAGTCCAAACAGCTGATAGAAACCTCATAATAATCCACAAGAAATCAACATGAGTCCATAGATTAACTAATATCTCTTAATGCAAAGAGCTGAATGGTTGTAGGAAACTCTTCAGGATTGTGGATCATCTAGTTTTTCCATATATATGACACTTTTAAAACACAAGTAGAAAAGGCACATACCTGCTGTCGCTACAAAAGCATAAATCCTCTCTTCTGGGAAATCATTCACACTCATTTTAGAGGTTTATATGTCCTTACTAAAAACCAATTTGCCTTTGGAGAAAATAAATGATATTTTTACTTTTGGAAACCAAGTGTTGCGCTCTACTGGTTTGCTAATTGGTCGGATTAAAAGATTACCGATTTAATCACCGTGAAAACGTCCATCTTTGAATATAGATTGAATGTACATTACGTTGCTTTGACTCATGTGAATGCTGAATGTTCAGAGTAAGCGAAAGCTGACCAAACAAGGTCTGCCTCATTCAAATTCCAAGGACGACCTCTTTAAGGAAATCAAACATAATTGCTGCATTCTGCTCAGAGGAAAGAGCCATTGTACAGCGCGTACACAAGTCATATACTGTATTACAGATAATCAATTATAAATCATTGTTCTGGTTAGAATAATCCGCAGTCGTTGCATCTGTTTAAAGGTAGCTGGCAATGAGTGGGCAAGAGAAAAGCTATGAGTAAATGAATGGGCGACACAGAATCTGGGTTAAGGACACCAGGTTGAAAGCTCAGGAGATTTTGGAATAAAAAAGCTATAGGTAACAGAAACTTGTTTACACATGCAAATGAATGTAAAGACGCACTAATTAAAAAAAAACAGTCATAAAAAGTCAAAGACTTTATTTCTCTCCATCTTTTTTCTTGAAAGCGCCCCGACTCTTTTGAACCTTAATGATTGCAGCATGGGAAAAAAAAACCAAGCGTATGTCATGAAAAACACACAAATTCTTAAGAAGATCTACATGCAGTATTTCATGAAAAGCCCCCAAAAAACACGAATATATATCCAAAGCAGTCAAAACCAGGGCAACAAAAAACATGACAGCATACAATTATCCAGTAACGAAAGACACAAACAACGTGTGTATGTTGAGTTAATGAGATAATGACACACAGCTAAAGGTAATGGAATAACTAATAAGAACTAGGGTAGATGGGAAATACAGTCCAGAACACACAAACAATCCAAGAGAGTGCCCCCTGGTGGCTCAATTTGGCACTATATCACTGGAGTATGAGTAAGTTTGTGTGCTAGCAGTGCACTTTTGCCTGCATTCACTTACATCTATAAAGTAATTCTAATGGAAATCAGAGTGATGCAAAGGCGAATGCAGATATACAAGCAGTGGTAAATTATCAGACCATAAAGCATCGTCCAGACAGTTAAAGCACCATGTGAATTAATGTATTCACTAACAGTAATGTCATCTACATACATAATGTCCACATTATAGTTCAGCTGTATTTCCACATTCTTCAAACATAATGTTAATGATGTTTTCTTACCTCTATATATATATATAGCCTTTCCCTTGGCTATGTTGTTCAGTCAGGGCGTAGGTCAGCGAGCTTCCTCTAATTGTTCATTTTCTCCTTATTGCCACACTGTCACAGTCTAATTGGTAAATGGGGTCCATGAGTCAGCAGGATAATTGAAAGTGAAGGGTGTTTACACAACAAGTACAGCCTAAGACTTGCAAGTAGATGAGGAGAGCAGGTTTTAACCATGGCCATCTACAGCTCTGCTAACTATAGAGCTTGCAGTATTCGGATTGTACATAATCACTGATACACTACTATATTTTTGGTTTAATATATATATATATATATATATATATATATATATATATATATATATATATATATATATATATATATATATATATATATATATTTTTTTTATCACCTGTTTGGACTTTTATTCTGACGGCACCCATTCACTGCATAAGATCCATTGGTGAGCAAGTAATATAAGTGATGCTTAATTTCTCCAAATCTGTTTTAAATCTTAAATGGCCTAAAAGTAATTTTTCAGTAAATGTTCCAACTATTCACTTAAAGGTACAGTACCACATATAACCTTAAACCTAAAGATTATAGAAAGGGTCAATTAAAAACTAAAATATGAAATGAGTGCAAGCAAAGAACTACATGGATTATGGGTTTAAAATGTACGTAATCTGTTAGCATATCAGGGGATGCATTTAATGGCTGTGAATGCCGCCATGTGTTTGCAACGACATGCATTATTCAGCATGCTGGTTATTTCTTGTTCAAACGACTCTGAAGTCTGGAACGCTCTGTGGGTGCACTTTCTCTCTGTATCTACTGAGAGCAGATAATTTCATGTTTTTCACAAATCAGTTTTTTTTTTCCTGGCCACCGTTAAAACCGAAATGTCAGTCAGCATTAGTGGAGTCATTTATATGGTGTCACACAGGAGCATGCAATACTGCAGAGATGAACTATTTCTCTTTCTCCTCAAGCCTCCAAAACACTTAGCTTCCATTTTCAAACAAAAGTTTATCTAAACGATTATGAAAAATATCAGGCAGAGAGAGAGAGAGAGAGAGAGGGACAGGAAGAGAGAGCGTTAATGGTGAACCATTATCTCAACATTACAGCAGCGAATAATAATTTTCGAGTATGAGGTGTATTAATCAAAATATTAAGAAGTAAAAAGCTGGCAAGTACCATAAAATGTCACTGCAGGAGCTTTGGCCTCGTCTCGAGGGATGGAGAACATCAGGCGGACATATTTATAGACACAGAGACGCAGCTGCTCACCCTTGAGGGTAACATCTGTGCAGAGGTTAATATCACCACCAAACCTGTGCAGAATGGACAATTACTCCATGAGTCATTCAGGGAAATGCTACAGATAGTATTATGCTCATCAATGCAAAGCAGTCTACAACAATTTTAATGCAAATGATTATTTTTTTCCAGGAATTTAAATGTCAGGATTTTTAATGCCATTAAATCAAATGTAAATACTGTATTTGTTATAAACGTCCTCGAGTTTAAACCTCAGTTGACTGTTTTTTTTTCTTTCTGCATGAAAAAAAAAACTAACAAAGTAAAAAAAAAGAAAAAAATACATATATATATATATATATATATATATATATATATATATATATATATATATATATATATATATATATATATCATGTTACACTGAAATCTGGAGTAATAGCTACTGAAAATTAAACTTTTCCATCACAGGAATACAATTTTGAAATATATTACAATACTTAAAACTGTAATAATATTTAACAATTTTACTGTTTTACCTTTGTTGTTTTTTCTGGAATTGTTTTAGCATATAACTTAAGTCTTGGTGAACATAACAGGCTTCTTTCAAAACCTTTAAACATCATATTTGTGTTATTATTAATGCAATTTTTTATTTGACTTGTGTGTATGTATACAATAAATGAATAAATATTAGATCAAAGCTACTAATCAATTTTGCATTTACGTATTTTACCCTACATTTGCTCATATTTCGATAAATGGCATAATAGTTATAGCTTGCGTTTTTTTTGTAGCGAAAAAGTAAAAGATTCGAAAGGAATCGCTGCTGTGAGGGTCAGATCCAGTTGAGATGTGAACTTGCTGTTTACCGTGACTGCTGTCATTGCAGGCAAGTATTCACCCATAAAACACTTTTGAGTTTTATATCCATTCCTAACCCTTCACTTAAACTTTATACATGTACAGTAAAGACTATAACCTCTGTACCTCTGGATTTCTGTGCTAACTGTAAGACTCGTTTCATGGAGGCCGTCTCAGGCTTGACTCCAACCATAGTTTCAGGGTCAGTGATGGATTTTTCGATGATAAGAGACAGGGTAAAGGTGAGAACCTATGTTCCTGCAAAGCAGTGAGCGTCTGATAATGCTCCTACAGAGAGAGAGAGAGAGAGAGAGAGAGAGAGAGAATTCAGTCCTAGTATAAATTTGCGGACAAAAAAGTAGAGATTCAGACTAAAATTGAAAGAGTAACAGTTCAACTTTACACAACCTTTCAGTTTTGCAGCTAAAGCTGTGAGACATTTTGCACCCAGATAGCCGTACAGAGATTTCAAGTTTAACGTGACACCAAAAAACAAAAAACATGGAAAGAAAGAATGAAAGAAAAAGAAAGAAAGTAAAATTTCGAGTAGGCGCACAAATCTCTCTACCAATAAAAAATGGTCAGTTGTTCTTGTTTTAAATTCTGTTTATGAAACGCCTTTGAGAAGAATGGCACAGCGAACATTACATTCAGTACATGTTGCTTCCGCTCGGGCGCTGAAGGGTTTTGCTCAGCAAGAACAAAAATTAAAAAGAATTCCCTCGTGTACAAGTGTTTGAGTTTTCCGTCAGTGAATTTTATCGTTGCTCTGCCTTCTGGAAGTTCACTTTGACAGAGATTAACAGTGTGTGATGAAAGCTTGTTGCCAAAGGAGATTGAGCAATTCCTGCCAAGTAAGAGCATTAAACATCATTTGCTAGTCATAAATAAATTTCTGTTTAGTAAGTTTCTTGACAACTTATCATAGCAAGCACACTTTGCGCCTAATCTTATTTAAAGGTGACAACACAACATGGCTTCTTTAGCCAGATGGTAAATTAATATTTTGCTACTACGTTTTTAATGTTCCGAAACAGACCAAAAAAAATTTTTAAAGTGAGAGAAATCTATTTTGAACTTAGCACCAATTATAGAGGGAAATATATTAACCTATGCTGTATTTTCATTAGAATTTTGGATTCCATGTGTCATTTTGTGGAAAATGATAAGCAGGTGCACAAAACTCTGAAAATGGTAACACTATTTATATATATATCATCATTTGATTTTTTTTTTTCTCAGGGTGGAAAATGATGAGGCTTTCAAATAATTTGGTCTCTCTCTCTCTTTCACATCATCTCTCTAGCTGGCTTTCAATTTTTGTTCTCACTATTCTTCACATACAAGACTCATCTTATGAATTAATAGAAAAATGTCTACCATTCTATTAACGTGCTAATAGTTTCTGAAAATATGGAAAAGACAGAGAGCTGGGTTACTGACATACATCAACCGGTCTGTAAAGGATAAATATGATCAGATTAGATGATGCAGATTATATATTTCCTTAATCGCAGGCAGTAAAAATAATAAAGTTAGTTATATAGAAGTAAAAATTCTCACAGTTCCAAAACAGACTTTGAATTTCTTGCGTCTGTGAAACACAAAAGGATTGATTCAGTTTTATTAAAGTAATTGCTTCAGTTGTTTTTTAAAAACATTTTAATGTATAAGACTTTATAGCAGCTTTATGTTATAGCAGCCTTATAACTGTATAGCAGCTTAATGGTTTCAAAGCATTCAAAGCCCCCTGATTTGCAATGATTGATGGGTATATTTCTCTTCGCATTTACAATGAAGTGATGTATTGATATCCCCTTATTTCCAGTGTTGTTCAGAATGTTGTTCGCACTGCACATGTGTATGCTCTTCGGATTGAATAAAAGTTCCTTATGGGTTATGAAAGGTTCATATTTAGTTTTTTGGGAGTCCTAAACAGCAGGTTTACATGTATACAAAATGCATTTACTTTAACCTTAGCTATTTGTTCAACGACTCCCAGACGATTTGTTCAAAGATTCATTTTTCCAAACCCCTCTGGTGATTGATCAGTTTCATTTAAAGCAGTATTTGAAAGCTTTTAACATTTCAAAAGCAGCACTTAGTGGCAAAGAATGAATTTGCATTTTCATTCACAAACACGAAAAAAACCAACGCTAGTGGACGGCAATACGCTAACGTTTCATTTGGAACTCACTTGGAACTCAGACGACTCGCTTTAATGCTTTAGACTCTGCTTTATTTTGAAAGACAAAAACTTTACGCACGGTGCATGTTTTAGATTTTAAACTTTGGGTTTCAAAGTTGGATGGTTTCATTCGCTGTGCCACACATTGCATTAAAGTTCATTTTCAAATATCCTTAGGGGCACATTAAGATAACAGAACACCCTGTTAAGCCCACTTTGCTTCACATCTTACTTTTGTCAAGTTGTTCATCTAAATAGTTCATCTTAGGTCTGTTCTTAACGCAAGGATTTAATCACTTCAGAATGTTTCTGTCATCATTTTGTATCTGAGGAGATTTCATCCGCACTCGCTTTCATTTTACAAGAAAGAGCACCAAAAAAAATGTGTTCTATGAAGAAAAAAGGGGCAAAGGGTTTTAAAACAAAATGGGAATGATTAAAATGAATGAATTGTATTTCTTTTTTTCCACTATTTCGCTAATGACCATCAGTGGACTGTGTTCAAACCCTGCGCTGGCAACCACAGTAGGGCTTTTATAGTGTCCACATGCAGAGGTACTGTGACTAACACTCATAAACAGTGACTAATTAATTAGGTTGGTGTAATTTCTGTACAGCTATGGCATAATTACATAAGCTGGAGGGTGGGGGAGGGGTTTTCAGAGGCCTCTGAAGGTTAAACACATGACTTAGGAGGAAGTTCATATCTCAGCGGGCCAATGAAATTCCGTGGGGCACGAGAGCACCCGTCCCGGCAGCAAGAACGACCCAATCGGCAGGACATCTGAGATGCCACTGGGAGCCAGAGGAGCACAGCAGTCATTCTAAGCCAATCAGCGGCAGAGATAAGAGAGGAATTAACAGTCAATTTGCGAGAAAATTAATCCACTTTTCCAGTGAATGACACCCCGTGCCGTCACATTGTGAGAGTTAGAGGTCATTCCTATCTCAGATCCCCAGGCACGGACGGGTCAGGGAGGAAAAAAAAAAAAACGATTTCAGCTTTCTGCTTCTGAACCAGATCCTGCTGAGGTTTATAGAAAGGACTTGCTTTTGTGCGTTCGCCGGAGTTCGCAAGCGAACGCCGCGTGTTCTCACCACATGCTCATTTTCAGGGCTTTTGTGTCGCATGGCAAGCTCACATTCGCAATGGCCTCCTGACGTAGAGGCGGCCGGCCTGGGTTCACCTTTATTTAAAAGCCACAGCTGAGGCCTGAACAACCTCAACAATGAGACCCAATGGTAATTGGTGGCTCGCGGTTTGATTCTGAGCAATTAAAATCGGATCATTATAGCGCTGCCATTTTAGAGCTTTGTTGTCAGACTAATTTAAAAGAGGTGACATTTGAAAGGCCTCGCTCGCCTGCCACAAAATCTTTTTTCAGTAATTACTCATATTAATGAAAAATGCTGATGACTTGCCTTTGGATGTTAGAATAACAATAACTGAAAGAGAAAAGAGAGGGGTGGGGGTGGGGTTTAGAAAGAGTGAGACTGGTTTTGTTTTAGTCTGAGGTGATATCTTCTTTTTTATTCGGTGGCCACTTGAGCCAAAATAAGTGTGGAAAGGTTGAAAAAAAAGGTCTCGCCTCAGTTTCACTTTAATGCAGTGAATTAAGTAAAGATAGTTAACATTTAGCTCCTTTGAGATCCAAAGTACAGCCATACAGCAAAGTTTAGTAGGTCCTTATGGAAAAATATGTCATCAGCAATGCAATCACTTAAAAGCAAAAAAATGATAAATAATCAAATAATAATAATAAAAAAAGGAAGATCCATTCCCGTTTAATATGACTATACATTATTATTATTTTAATAAAATGTAAACCAATAAATGAAAATGATAGCTTTTGCAATAATACTATTGTATACTGAAGAAGAAAAAAAACAAGTAAAAATAAAGAATAATAAAACAAACATAACAAGTTATTGCACATTTTTCAGTATTGTTACAGTACAGTAATATAACCAGTAAATAAATATATTGCTATTAAACAAACACAATTACTGTATTTACAGAAAATACCGCAAAAATCACACCCCTGCTCATATTGTCTAGAACTGAGAACAAATTATTTTGTTCTCGCCTGGAGTAAAACAAATTTTGTTCCTATTTAATCCAGTACATACAGATTATGTTCAGATACTTTGGACTAAAAAAAGGAGAGCTTGAGTCCCATCAAAAACACATCACCATGATAAAAAGGGTAAAAAAAAATCTTTCAAGACTGGAAAAGATGAAAAGTTTAAATGGCATTCTGACTGCACTGGTACACAGAAACCATCTCAGATCTGTTTGAGAGCTGTGAAGTAGGGCATTTTATGATGTTGCTTGCAAGTCATCTTTAAAAACCGAAGGAAATCAAAATCAAACCACAACTGTCACAATTACTATTTCAAATGCCATTTCACGCCGCTCTGTAGTTCATAAAATGATGAGTTTTTTTAATGTAAGAGTTTTGCCAATGAGTTTTCCCAGTTTGACCCTTTAAATGGGTTTGCAGTATGATTTCTCTTTTCATTTGAACATTTCTGTATTTAGAATTTGATGAATTGTGTAATTAAAGAACTGCCATTGTAATTCAATGGAGCGTATATAGAGGGTGTAATTAAAACAAGCTGCCTCGGGCGTTACAAATTCATCTCACCTGCAGAAAAAAAAAAAGATGACAGAATGAAACTCATGAGGCCATCGCAGCTGCTCCGGTCACGACGGAGCGCGATCGATATTTGAGAAGAGTACGACAGAGACATTTGAAAGTGATATTCCCAAAACCCTCACCATATTAAACGAACAACAAAACAGCCAAGACATCCTTATAATTGTGGAGGAAGACTATTACAGTAGCAGCTGTTCGGATCGATCGACTGGCAATGTGTTTATAATGGATGAGCGAGTCAGGAGCCGTTTGACAGATAAGCCCGACAGGTACTGATGGTTTAATTTAACATGGAGGAATGGCGGTATCAAATAGATTTTGTTGCATGGCATGATGGGATTTCTGCTCTTTTGACCCACTCAGTGATCTTTCCAGGGCTCTTTGCGCTGACTAGAGGTGTTTGAAGAAGGTAAATACCAGGGATTGACCTCTCGCCCCGCAATCTCTTAACGAGGAATGGTTTCGGTAATGCTGCAGATAATATAATGATTTTTAGCACGTAGATCAAAGGAGGTGATACTTGAAGTGTGCAGACATCGCTGGAGGACGGCCGCTAGTGTCTCTCTCTGTCTGACTCATTCACTCTTGCACTAACTGTATAGTGGATGGCACAAACATTGGGATATGAGTAACTTCCAGATTTCCTCCTTAGCTAAGATTTTATCAGAAGCTGATAAGTCTGTACAGTTATTCACAAGGGAGTAAGTAATAAGACATACAGACTGATGAATGATAATAATTAAATAATTGAATACCCTGTGGGTAGGCCTAAATGGAACATATATAAATAAATGGGTGGGAGATACATTTTAGATTTTATTTAAGAATAAATTAAAATAAAATTAAGAAAATGAGGAATGAATGAATGAAGGCCTAAATTCTAAATTTAACATTGTTATTATATCATTACTGAAGACAGGAATAAAGAAAATAAAGGAGATGGATGGATGGATGAAATCATATATATATATATATATATATATATATATATATATATATATATATATATATATATATATATATATATATATATATATATATATATATTTAAGTTTTAATTATAAAACTAGAATGCAAAATAAAATAAAACTAAATAATGTGCATCTTAATCTATTGGTAGGCCAAAATAGGACACTGTTATATCATTACTAAAGAGGAGTAAATGAAGATGTAAACAAGTAAAAATACATAAAACTTTCATCAACAAAAAAACATGAATGAATAATGTTGAAAAGAAGCTATAGAAGGCGACGTTATCAAATAAATCATACATTGGCTGTGCATTATTAGAGTGCTTACTGCTATAAAAGTGTTCACTATGGGGAATTAAACTGGTATAGAGTTCAGACAACACTACAAAATGTCTCACAGTTCACAGTCATGCGGTAAATCTGTTTGCAGTCGGCAGTCTCACACCACCATGGCTTTCTGTGAACCAATAACTTGACTCTGAAGTCCTGTTAAAATTAGAAAACAAGACCTCTACCATTTTTGGCCCTCTGCAAAATATCCAATATCAAAGTTACACTCCTTCGCCCACAGAATGTCCTTTAACACTGCACAAAAGTTTTCTCACAAAAGCAGCCTGTCTGGCTGCACAAGCAATCTTTCTTTTTTGAATCGTAGCGTTTTATTGCGCCAGGCTTTTACTGAGAGACCTCTCCAGCTGGAGTTGTGTAATTATGAATGCATTGGGTAAATCACGGTTAATACGGTTTTACGTGCGATACGTATAGCGTAGCACCTGGTCGAACGAACAGCAGACAAAGCATAAGTGTAGATATGTGAGTCATGTTCCTGCTGTACACCCACCAGCACCCTCAGATCCCTCCCTCAGCAATGCATAATGAGCGGCGCTAAGGTGATCGTCTTGCAGAAGACATGTCACACTTCCTCTCCTCACCTGTCACAACTCAAAGCAGGGCTTGGTGTGCGAATGCATATTCGCGAGAAGGGAAGTGTTTGTGAGAATAAAAACATGCTTGAGCGGGTATGAAACTCATTTGCGATTTTTCATCTCAAATGAAATATTGACTGGAATAGTGAGCGGGTTTGAGGGATATTGCATGTTTATGTGAAGAAAACAGACATCTAAACTACAAACTTGGATTGTTGACTCAACCTCACATCGTTTCAAACCTGTGTTATTATATTTCCTCTGTGGAACATAAAGAGAGTTTTGAAAAATTTCTTAAACGCGCTTTTGAAAATGAAAGTAAATAAGGACCAGAGCTGCTATGACTAAAAAGAATTATAAAAGAAGATCTGTCCTCTAAGGTTATATAATATATTTGTATAAGATGTTAATGACTGCATTAATGTCTCTCTTTGGTGAGTTTACGAGGTAAATAACTGTCTGACTTCTGAACGAATCGTTTTTTTTGAGCGTGATTTATTTTTAATGAATCAGTTGAGTCAGTATGAATGATCTATTCATGATCCGGCGCTTGAGTTCAATTCACTCAAAGATGTGAGTTTGAGAGAGTATTAAAATGTGTGCTTTAAAATGTATGAAACTTGTTTGTGATATTTCACCTCAAATTAAATATTGAAAGGGGTGGTGTGTAGGTTTTTTGAATTAATGTGAAAAAAAATAGCTGGCTACAATTTAAACCTTTATTGTTTACTGACCCACGTGTAATGTCAAGGCGATAGACACTATTTTAGAAATGAAAGTTAATGAGGACAAGAGCTGCTGCAAAATGATAAAAAAAGAATCATAAAAGAATCCTATGTATGACAAGCCAATCTAAATAACTAAAATCATTATTGCAGCTTATTATAAAGGCCAACGTGATATAGTATGACCGTGTAGGTCTCTAAATCTACAGCCTAATGTAATGGGCACTGTGAAGACTCTTGGCACAATACAGTAAGTAATAATGACCGTCAGAATTACAAAAGTAGACAAACAATAATCAAAGGTAAATTATGGCAGAGACACCAAATGCAATAAAGCTAGAACCCACTACAATGCAACAATTAAAAAGTTTTAAATATGCCTGTAACGTAATGTGCCAATTAATAGTATTAATCTCAAAATGACAAGATTAATTAACATGCACATACATTTAAGATGAGGTTATTATTAAAGATAATAGTGGTTATTGAGTGAAGTAAGAAAAAACACTCAATCGGCATTAAAAAAAATGTAGCTTTAGAAAGAAATAATTTAATACAAAATATGAAATATTGTGAAATATGAAATAAAACATTTTAAATAAAAAACTAACAGGGCCAGTAGATGGTGGCAAATTTCTGTCTTACTAAGGGAGTTATTCAGTCATTCATTGATTCGTTTAGATTGATTCGATTGATTCCTTCAGAAAAAAAGCAGAATGGCTCACTGAATCATTGATTCGCTGTTAGTTTAAAAACATGGATTCATAATGAAAGTGTGTTGATCTGAGACGCACGACAGTTCTCCTAATTATTTATTTTCATTGGCTATGTGTCTGAACAATGTATCTTAAATGTTAGGGCTAAAAATGTGCCTAAATATTTACAAGTAAATTTAGAACCACATTATTTTCGGTTAAAATACTAGTATAATACTACCAAAATTTATTTTGATGGTATCTTTAACACATTCTATTGATTATAAGTAACATTGCATCTACATATCTCCAGACTCTAATTAGAGTGTTGAAATCGTAGAATATTAGTAGACTGGTAGCGTTAGGGTTAGAATAAGTTGACATGTTCTTAAAAGGTTCCAGTAGTATAATAACAATAATCAGACAGTCTACTTATACTCTGATGAAAGTTAGTTGACATGTAGGTTCGTAAGGGACCATCAAAATAAGGTGTTACCCAAAATTTTATTAGTAATGCATTGTGGTACATGTTATGTTTAAAAATAATATATTACTGTAATTGCATGACTCTTGTAATGCATTACTCATAACACTGGTAATATGATATATTTTTGCATGACAAACTTAATTAACCCAAATTTAAGCAATTAACAACTGAAAATGTTCCTTGTGCGTTCATAAGACAACTATGTATCTGATTCATTAATGAAACATTTTTGATCTTTTTAATCAGTCAGCTGATTCAGATCACAAAGTCAGTTTGAATGATCCATTCACAAATCTGACTAATCCTGTCACTGTAAATGCACTGGGAATGAAGATTATCAGCAAAGGACAGCTAATTCTGATTTGTTTGTCATCAATCGTAAGACTTTAAGCTCTATAAGCTCTAATCTTCCTCACTGTAACTGCATATAGAGAAAAATTCATACAAGTTCTTAATTTCATGAGAGTGAGAAAATGATGACAGAATTTCAAAACAACCTAAAATCCCAAGTTCGTCTCAAGCTTCCTTGCCTCCAAATTTCAGTTCAGTTTCATAACATCGGAACTCTCCAGAGGTTGAAAAGTTTCAAAGGCAACCAGCAATAAAGCACACAAAACCATATACACATCGCACACCCAAAAATGACATTGTACATCTTTCTTATTCAAATCAGTTTGACTTTCATTTTCATGCCCACAAAGAACATTCTCTGTTTTCCATGACTTCACAAACATTCATCGCCACGCAGTCATGAGTCCTGCATGCCATGCCTGGCACTCATAAATCACTTCAATTCAATCTCTGGGGAAATTGCCCCAGAGATGGTGAGTCGTTTCCTGTGTTGGCATGGCAGAGGAGAGCGAGGGCTGAATCACGGGGTGAGATTTGATTTATCAGCGCTGGACTGGAATAAGGAGGGGCCACGAGACCCTCGGAGGAGTTGCAATTTAGATTGGCCGCAGCAGATGGACGGTCAGCAATCAGACAGCTGCTGTAATCAATTCAGCCTGGAGTCAGACATGAATCAGAGGTCTAGCGGTGCCCGTTTGCGTCCAGTCTGAGTTTGTTTATAACACGCACACATTCACGCTATGCTTAAAGTGGTCTGCTGTTTGATGCTCGGGCGGACGCTGGCGCAATTGAGCGGTGCGTCTCGAAGTCATCTTTCTTGTGAATTACTGAATATTACTGTCAAAAAGAATGGTCGCATATGTTATTTCGACTCTGCTCTTTTTGGTTTTTCTGTGCGTGTGATATGAATTGCACAGAATATGCCACAAATGAGACAAGATGCAGGCAATTTCCATGCTCTTTCTCTATAAATATACATGGACTTGAGATTGCCCATTCTTTTGAAGCTTCAGGGGTTAATTCATCCCCAAATTAATATTCTGTCATTATTTACTCACCCGTATGTTGCTCCAAGCTCTATACTTCTTGATGTTGTTTTTCTTCAAATGAATTGGTGCTGCATGTGCAAAAAGCAATATGCAGGGTCCAAAATGAAGCTATGAAAATTGCCTTGTGTATTATTTTATTATATAGAAAGAGCTTTGCCATGTGCCATCTTTGGCTTTGCCATCTTGATGAAACACAACTTTCCACAAAAGCACTAAGACTCACTGTGAATTTGTTATAATTCCATTTTGGAGGTTTAAAAGCAAGAATTTTCTTTCCAAAAACTATTTGCTTTCACTTATGTAAAAGAATAGTTATTCTTTGGTATACCCAGTGTCCAAAATGGACACTTGCCACTTGATACAAGGCAGGGTTTTAGGCAAGATTTCAGTTCAGTTTTAAAGAAACACATTTTTTTGTATTACAGTATCCAGTTCTACTATATTTTCAAACAAGGAACAAATAAAAAATGTCAGTGCTATCACAGAATGGACAAAAAAGGATCCGTCATTAAAAACTTTAGAAATCTAAATATTCAAATGACCCGCTGAACCTCAATGTCTTTGGTGGTTACAGTTCTAGTTTAAAGAAATTCCTTCTGATCTCCGCATCTAACTGCTCTCACTTACCAACTTGATTTTTTGGCCACCACAGTGTCCAAGAAATCCTGTTTCAGAAAGTCCTTTTATCATTCTGTCTGTGATCTTGCCAGTGTCCCACTGCATCTTAACATCGCCTCCCCAGACAGTCCCAGATTTCATTTTTATTAAAACTGATAAATGTTGAGAGAAAGAAAGAGAGAGAATCAGGGTCAGCTGTGATCGTGTCCAACTTTGGATTGACTCTTAGTGCAGAAAACTGTAAATCTGGGGCAGTGCTGCTGCTTGAGGGTGAAAAATTAAACATGCATACAAAACCCAGACAAAGCCATTACTCTGGTAAATTGATCTGAATACTCTTGTGGAATTGCTTGCTGGGGCAAAAAGCACTCAGGTGATTGGCTTCTGGGCCGGCAGTGACTCAGAAGTGAGTATTCAATCCATTGATGGAGGTTTCATCAATTCTGGAACTGTGACACTTTGCAAAGTCAATCGGTTTGAATTTAATCACTCAGTGACTGGATTATTCTTGCTGTAGATGATATCTGGTCTCTCTGGATTTGCAGATTTTGCTTAAACTTACCTGTCTGAAGGAGAAAGTCTGTCTTCGAAAAGAACATTTTCCTTTAATTAAAGCTGCTGAATAACATTATCGAAGTCCGCACTTACAAACCTGTTGAAAGAGAGAGACGTCAATTAAAATGTTAATTCAAAACAAGTTTCAGTTAGCACAGCACCTATTCTGGCAACGCCCCACAGCTTTTTTCTTTTTTTTTTTTTTTTTTTTTTTTTTTATAAAATTGATAAAAACACTGCTCTTGAATAGCAAAAGATAAATCTTCACAACTTCTTGTCAACATTATGCCTCAATTATGCCAGGTTTTCACAACAAAACCTGCCCGTTTGTTGCTCAAACCTAAGCCAATCGTGTTTCAAAAGGGTACCTCTCTAAAAATCATGTTTCGGATGGTAAAATATGAGTTTTTAGAGGGTTTCACCTGATAAAATTCACAATTTGGGCGCTAAATATTGTGTTATTGATGTCGCTTCAACCAACAGACATGAAAAAAAAGGAAAAGAATAACAGAGTGAAGTCTACCAAAGCTATTTCAAATATGAATAATAGAAGAGTGGAATGAATGCAATTGAAGGATGTAAAGAAAACAGGTAAGCAGGTAAGAGAGAGAGCAGATGGCTTGAGTGAACACCAACTGAAGAATGTATTGAGTGACAATATTTTATTAATCATATTCTGTGCATGCCCATACAACAACCAGCTCATGTCTGTGGATGGTGAATAATGACTCATGAAGAGAGAATAGATGAGTGAGAGGAAAGACGAGAGATGTGCCACAGTCCCTCTCTTTTCCTCCGGCCTACCCCAGGGCTAATGATAGTGTAGACGCTGATTCACAAGAGGTTCTATTAACACCATTGCTTGAAGCTGAGCGAACTTTTCCAGTGCCCAGGGGAGAGATAAAAAAGAGAGACTACAGTGGGATGCTCCCCGTAGAGACACAACAAGTCTGTGCTTAAAAAACAAATACAGATAGATTTGCATGAATACAGTCTACCTCTTAAAAGCTTGAGAGGCACGTCTGTTTTAAATCCCTGTGTGATGTTGTGCAGATGAATAATATACAAATGGGTGACTTGGGACTTTTACATTTGTTTACTTCAAAGTCTTAATGGAACAAGCTGGTTGCAGGCATGAAATTTCAATTGTGTTTCTGTAACTCAACTGGTAGAGTACAACACTAGCAGCGTCCTGGCAATGTATTTGAATCCCAAGGAACAAATGAACTGAACATGTCTTAAATACTTTGGATAAAAGTATAAACGTGCACCATGTCTTGACCAAGACTCCAAGCCATTTTTTGTTTCCTAATCTAGGTGTCTAATAAACCTGCTATTATTATATATGGCTCTTTGACTAATTGCTTTTGTGTAGGTTTCTTTGAATAAATCCATAAAGATGAAAGTTTGCACATGGGCGAAAGGGAATTAGCAGAGTTTTGTGACACAGTCACAGCTTCTTGTACTCACATATTGTCGCTGAAAACAAACAAGTTTTGTTTTAGAACATTAAACATAAATGGAGGGAATGTGTGGTGTTTTCTTCCTAATCAAGCTATCTAATAAGCCCTGCCAAGTCTCATGGCATACCTTGGTGCACTTTTTAGCAAGGAAATTCAATTAATGAAGCATAATTTTCACATCTATATCATGTTCTCACTTCAAAACAATATAGATATGCTGGGAGATTTAAAAATTGATGCTTTTAAAGATTAGCATCACACATATCCAGCTTCAAATCTATGGGTTTTCATAGACAGCAGGTCTGTTCGGTAGCTCAGAAAGTACAGAGATGTACTTGAGAGGCGAGGAGCTTCAGTTTGAATCCTTTGTAACTACAGTTTGACAAAACAGTTCAAATCTGAGTAAAAGGAAGTTGAATGGAATGGTTGCATCAGCAAATGTGTTTTTACATCAGTTTTGCATTTGTTAACACCATTGGGTAGGATTAGGTTTGGATTTGGTGTAAGACATATTTTCGACATGAACATTAACTACTTATTACAGATATTTTAATTCTGAACCGCCGCAATACATACTTATATTAATGTAATAAGTGCCAGGGTTCATATTAAACCTATGTTTTAGTGCCACTCAGTGGACATTTCTCTTTGAATCTGCGGCCAGGTTTTTGGCCTGGAATTGTATATTATGAATAATGTTGGCTTTTTATTGAATTTCCTCTCTGGTTAGCTGCAAGCATCGCAAAAGCAAACCTTTGTTCGTGATCAGTGTGAAAAGTCAAGTGACCCTACACAATCAATCACAAAATACATCAAGTCTCTCATATTTGCAACACACAGCAATGATAACAAGCAACGTATCTGGATTCAGAAGTACAATTAAAAATTACAATTGAAGATTTGTATTTTAAGCTCTCACACAAACTAAACTTAGTTTTAAACTAAATTAGTTTTAAAAAAGAAATAACAAAACAGGAATTGCGTTACCTTGAGGGATCAAGGTAAACTTCCCCAAACTTCCCCAATCTCTTTACATCCGATGAGTCCAGTCAGTTTAAGTGGGTAGGGCCACCAGGTGATTGACATAATGATGTCACAATTTTTAATATGGCCTGTGAAGCCTTGCAATCGAGCATAGATCTTTCATAGAACTCATAGAAGTCTTAGATCATAGAAATTTCTTAGTAAACTTTCACAATTTGCTAAAATCACACACACACATACACATACACACAAAACATGCCATGCTATGGCTATACAGTGCATACTTAACCGTGTTCCAAGCTTTTGCAGTCTCGTGCAGGTGGTTAATAATGCCCCTAGGAAAAATCTCTCAAGGGCAGTACTAAGATCCACAGGGGTTAGTATCACCTCTGGTTTTTAGAGTCGTGCCAGGACCCTCTCATTCACTGGTGCCAATTACCAAGGCCAGTCTCACGCTTGCCTGAGGGCGACCTTCTCACACCGCGTTGAGTCTTGGCTTCTGTTCCTCTTGTGCTTGTGAACCCAAACACAAGATGTCGTAGGAGTGAGAAAGCTTGTTAGGTTTTTCTTTTGATGTTCCATAACTCTGATATTGCAGAATATAACAGAGGAACAAAACAGTGACATGTCGTCAGATGCCGTAACATCAACATGACAGACGACTGTTGTCATGGTTTCCAGAATAGGACACTGAACATGAGAAAAATCGATCTCTTTTGATTGCATGTCTGTCAAGATGACATCCTTGGAAGGTTTTCCTGTAATGGACGTACTGGATAAATAAGGTAAGAAATAGACAACAAAGATGTAGCGTGAGAAAGATTAGTAAATATCCCGTTTCCTTAATAGTAACATTAAACATTTTCTTTGTACTTGTAAAATTATAATTTGCAAATATTTAGGAAATTCAGTATAATGCCACTATATACATAAGATCAATCAATCAATCATACACAAATCTCTTATGTTTACCAAAGCTGCATTTGTTTCATAGAATACAGTAAAAGTAAAAAACAATATAGTATATATATAATGTAATAATACATTATTAATGCTGGATGTTTTTGATTCAGTAAAAAAGAAACACAGAAATGGCTTAGAGTCATTTGTTCAGGCTAAAAAAACAATAAAAATAAAAAACTAAGGTAGGACAAAACAACTGTACAGGTTCTAACAAAGAAAGTAGTTTTGAGTAAAAAAAAACAAAGACAGCAGAGAGGAGAACAGACTCTCGCACCAATTGATACAAATGATACGCTATTTTAGATCAATGCATTCATGCACCTACCCAAATCCCAGTCCCTAAGCACTATATTTGTGCATATTGGATTTTTGAAAATGATTTGATCAATCATGCCCATTGTCTATTGCGTATTCAAGCATACCATGCTTATTGTGGACTAAACTACATCCAAGCCCAGTTATCCGGTCATTTCTAATGGGTAGCAGGTTACACATTGAAGCGCCACAAATTACTTGCCATCACCGAGCTGAAAAGCCATCAACCATACTGAATAATCCCGCCTTCCCCTGAGTGTCCCCATCCCGCTGCAGATATTGATCTCTGGCTGCGGCCCAAAGCAGGCCAGATTTACTGTCAGATTTCCAGCTTCATCTCTGTGAACATGCTGAGTTTTAAATTTGAATTGTGTGCCTGAGGTTATTTCCCACCTGGACAAGCGTGTAGTCATTCCGGTTGCCCTTGATGCAATGGCACGCTGTTTATTTCATCCGAACGTTCTGGCCAAATTACAGCATGGCTCCCCAAACGCTTTAAATTTTGCTGATCTCTGAGTCGGGAGTTAACGTTAGAGTGGCTGTCGGAGGTTTTTATGAGCATGTACTGACAATAGACCAACTGGGTTCTCTGTTTTCACCCTAATGGGTTTGCCTTAAGTCATCCCTAACATTTGCAAGCAGGCCAGCTTATATACTCCCATAGGAAACACATTTCCAGTCAGGCTTGAATTACAACTACATTCAGGCTATTTAAAAGTTACAGCTTGTGAAAAGTTACATGCATTGTTGTTAGCTTCTATTAATGCAGCAGCTGCCAGTCTGTCTATCAAGTAAATATACCGCACGGAGTTGTTCTGGCAGAATTCCCCATTTTGCCAAGTGAAAATTAACAGCTTCTATTTATTGTAAATTCAATCTGTAATCTGTTGTGACTGTAGAAACTATTGACAACAACATAAATATTGATACAAACGTAACTCTTGCCGCGGTACTTATAGTTTTCAGTGTACTTTAGCAATTCTAGCAGTTACATTTACAGTTGCTTCAGGACTGTAAAGAGCTTCTGGGTTTCCTTGTAGCATTTTACAGTGCATTTCATGTTTGAAACACCAGCAGGTCTGGCCAGCATCCATCTCAATGTGGTGTCAGTGTTCATTAAACTGTGACCAGCAGAGCAAGACACCTGGACTGATTCATAGTGAGGGCATATGTGTATTGAATGTGCACATCATGGGCATGTCTGTCTATGAATGTGTGTTTGATTGTGTGGATGTGCAATATGTATCAGTGAATTTGCTACCCGAATGGACTCGCAACCAGCCAAAACCCTAGTGTTTGTGTGACAGCTCCATAGATTACACCCAGATAGGAGGTACATGTAACTGGAGCAGATGGGTTGGTAACTGAGGAGCTTTTTTGTGTGTGTTTAATATATCTATTTTTTGAGTATCCGGTTAGCACCATGTTCAGGATACACTGTGTTTCGTTGTGAAAGTGATACTACTTTCTGCTTCCAAAAGATGACACAACTAGAAATCAGTGATTAAGTTTTATTTACAACACTGTTCCAGAACAGTTCAACCCAAATATTAGAGTGTCATCAGTGCATTAAAAGAGGACTGATTTGTAAAACCTGCAGAGCAGCCTATGCTGGCTGTGCACAGAGGCTAAAAAGTAAGGTATTTCTAATTCCACAAGGACAGTCTGGCACTTCTGACTCACAACCTCTAAGTAAGTTATGTTGTCTTTTCAAAAGAACCTGCTTCTTACTATTCAAACGCAAGTTTTGAACAGTGTAGTGTAACATTAGTGATTGTTTGCCGTTTCTCTGATCACGAATGCAGACAGGTGTTATGTTTACGAAGCGCAGTGAAACGTGACACATAAAAGGACAGTACTATGTCAATTTAATCAGTATTGGATGTTATGCAACCTGGCATAATAAAAAGCTTGCATAATTAAAAAAAGAAAAAGAAAAAAAAAGTATTTTATTGGTTTGTATTATTATCTGGTTTGTTGTGTTTGATAAAATCTGAAATTACCTCATAGCCACAGACCTGTGAGTGCAATAAATATAAGAGTTGCTTATTTACAAATATTATAAACACATTCTTAATGGAATAGTTAAGGGAGTACATTTATTAAATTCCTCCTGACTCCTATCTCTACTGCACAATAATGTTTTTTACATGTGAATCAGAACATAAGCAGGTAGAACACAGTCTCAGTTTCTAAGTAAAAACCTAATAAGTGACAAAGCAGCTGGGCTTCCTACATTAATTAGTGTTTAGAGGCTCATATGTGACAGGTCAAGAGGAAAAGACTGTTCTCGGATTACAAAAATAGAGACAAAAAGTACACAGTGTTTTAACAAGTGGTTTAACAACAGCTTAAGAGGGCTGAGGGAGTCATACTGGCCCCGTTTAAAAGCCAAGAGAAACTGCTCTATCACAACATAACATTAAGCTTCATTCCTTGGCCAAAAAAGGTGTCGGAAACCGATAATGGAGGTTCTTTGAATACAAGGAATTTGTGCTGAGAAACAAATTAACAAGGCCTGAGAATGGAGTGGATTAAAACACTGGCAGCCATAATTGTTTAGTGCAATCACTACTTTTTGCATTACTTAATAGAAAAAAAAGCCAAAATTAGAGCACTGAATGATTTGATGAGGCAGAACCCACAAAGAGCAGTACCTCTAGTTGGGGTGTGTGGGCTGGGGTGATTATTGCTCTTGTGTTCCACAGTAAATACAGCAATGCATCATAATGCAGGTGTAACAAAAGACTCAAGCAGGGATGCAGAACCCAATTTGCAGCTCTTTATTACAAAATAAGGGTGAAACACAAAGATAACAAAAGAGTCAGCAACAAAGAAAGCAAAGGTATTATGAAGAGACTTACCAGCACAGCAGTCAAGGTTCCAACTCCCCATGACTTTCTCAGCTGTCCAAGACCACCGGAAATAATTTAGAAAATCGTTTCATGAAGAGAAATCATTTTCACAGAGAAAACCATTTTTATAGACATCTAAAATATTTCAACAGCTAGAAGGAGCATTTCATAGCTGCTAAAATATTTAAGAGATAAGCCTAGTTATAAAAACAACTAATTCTCTATAGACTCTATATGACTCTCAAAGATTTCTTTATTTCATTTCCAGGGCTTAAAAGCACAACATTAAAATGACACACTCATGAGAAAGAAATTTTGTCGATCTTTCATTTTAGTTCAACATATTTTGTCAAAAACTGGTAATGTTCTGATATTTTCATGTGTGTGAAAGATGCAGGGGGTATTACACATTTGAGGAATGTAAAATAGCTTAAAATGCAATATCTCACCTTTGTTCTTAACTCTAACCTTTTTGTTAGACCATTTAATGCATTCTGTTCTCCACAGGAGACAGAAAATCTACCAGCTTTGAGATCATAACCCAGACTTTGATCTGAAGCAAAATGGTTTACGAAAATCAGAGAAGCCTCTTTATACATTAGGTGAGATTCATAATCAATTACCAACTTTGAAGCTCATGATAAGTCTGCTTACTATGTTTGTTGCATACAGATTGTCAGTCATATGTGTATTTTTATCTCTCTGCAGGTTACAATGTTATGAAGCTGACTGTCTTTATGATTGAGTCGATTATAGAATGTCTGTGAAATGAAACATACTGCACATTGCTTGAACACATGCCACATTGATCAACCGAGGGCAGTTGTGGGCTTGTAACCTGAAGGTTGCAGGTTTGAGTCCACAAGATTGTAGGTTGGGGAGTAAATATCTCTCACCACCCTGAATACAACGATTGAGGTGAGACCCTTAAACAAGGCACCAAACGCCCACTGGTCAGGGCACAAATTCTAAGGAATGGTCGCCATAATCACTTCACTTTCAATGGTATAAAATTATATTATATTCATAGTCATGTATTTTTATAATTGACCTTCTATTATTTTCAAGTCTTATTGCCCTTCTCTATTTTTTAATTGGAATTCCATGGAATACTCACCAGATCTTCGAAACTTTTCATCCATGATTACTTTTTTCAGAACAAGGTCTTTTCTCAGAACATTATGTCTTGCAGTCCAAGTTCGACCTGTGCACAGCCTGCTAGTTACATGCTTTACAAAACAACAGCTAAAGCCATTTGTTAGAGCTTATGCATACAAGGAACAGCAGGTTCTGAGCCATTCTTTTTTAGTAATTAAACTAAGATTACCTCTCAAGACAACTATGGAAACTCATTAAATTTTTAGTCTAAGACCTGAATAAGTGGCCAAAAGAGGTCTTGCCCCTGAATGTACTATATCACCATGGTTTTAAAAAAAAGGGACTGTTAGATTAGGAAAACAATGTAAAGCACAGTAATGAGACTAGGAGAACATGTATGCACTGGGCTCTTTGAAACTGAAAAAAAAGACTCCAGTTTTGTTTCGACATAAAATCACATTGCTTTAATCACATTGGTTGCATTATTATTGCTCATTATCAAAGGTCATATTCTGCTCTTTTGTTCTGGCATCACCACAGCGAAGAATGTTGTGTTTGTTCAATGTATATTAAAGCAATCAGGCACAATAGACCATAATTTACAAACCTCTTTAACTTTGGTAAGATCATTAGATTATTGGGGGCCATGTGTTTCAGTGACTATTTATGGCTCGTTCATATATGCAGCACCAAGATGTCATATCACTTATGAAACATGCTTCAATCACTGTGTCATCATTTTAGTAAAATACGCTTGGTGACAATTGGGAATGGAAGAACGGTGATACTGGGATAATATATGAAAGACAGTGTGTCAAACAACTAGGCCAGAGTGCTGAACGCTGCATAAGCCACCAGACAATCACAGTATCAACATCTCCTCAGGCCTCCCAACATCACATTTAAGTCGAGGAGGAGCACATCTCCTTCGAGACATGGCAGCTTTGCACACTGGCCTATCTGCAAATAAATATATAGGCGAGAGCTTGTTCTGCATGAGCAATGAATCCTGGGAGAGGAATAAAAAGGTAAGAGGGAGCAGATGGGGGTCAAGTTGTTGAAGCAAGTTGTCTAGTGACTGACATCGCATAAGCAGCGGGAGCCATCTCAGGACATTGTAATGGGGCTGGAATATATGCAGAGGACGGGGGTTTGAGATGGGATATGCGAGGCAGCAGCTGGCGCTGGTGAGAGAAGGGGCTGGGTAATGAATTCTCACCCCGGCCGTCTGCTTCACATTTCCCGCACAACCTCCACTCAGATATTAAAAAGTGTCATCGCCCGGCTCACAGATGAATCCAGTCTGAATTTTAAAATAACCCCACTTGTCACACTGAGGAAAATATCAATGGCTACTACAGCATGGGGAGAGGAAATAGAAAGATATAAGGAAGCTCCTGGAAAGTGGAAGACCGGAGATCTTGCTGTGCCAATTATTGTAGGTTTGTGGGAGGAAGTTGCAGGGATGGAGTGTAGAACAGGACAGATTTAATGACAGAAACAGGGAACTGGATCTTGAAGTATACCTGGAGTCCATAAGTTGACAAGTGAGCCGCTGTTTTATTTGCTGGTACATCCATCTTGTGTCGTGGAGAGTGAGAAAGAAGAAATTGGCTTCATCTAGCAGAGTCTTCTCATGCTGAGGAGAAGAGGTTTGTTTCAAAGAGAGAGACATGACACAGCTGGTTATGGTTGAAGACTTCTGTAAGCTTATATAAACACATTACGAAGAACTTGTTTTAGATGAGAAGCCAATTTATTCAATTCATAGCCGAGGCATTACATTGACTCACTAAACTGACAAATGAAATGCACATGAACTTATTTTATTAAACGTCAGAAGTTTACGTTCAGATTAATATTTTATATATATTGTCAGACGGACATGTTTGGCCTGAGGCTCATGATTTGGCAAGTGTCAAGTTAAAAATAGCTAAACTTTAAAAAATGCATCTCAAGAGCTCCATTCTGCTCAGTTGCGCTCTGTGTAGCTGTTTAAAAGGGAGAACACGTCCTGTGTGAACACCCTCTAATCTCTCCCAAGTGCCAATGCGACTGATGCGCCAGACTGAAAGTCACAGTGAACAGTGTTGACACAAATTGTCTGTCACAACACAAGGTACTGCTGTAAATGCCACAGTCGATCCCCAAATTAAAAACAAGACCCTTTATGTTTTATCTGCATGTAATTGTCATTGAAACTTAGATTTTTATGATTGAACACTTGTGAAATTTGTAGATTCGTGTGCTACTTTATATCATGATAAAGTAGCATACCACACACACACACACACACACACACACAAACAAATATTCTACCTATGATTTTTGGTTTTTGAAACAAATCTCTTATGCTAGCTGACTTATTTGATCAGAAATACAGTAAAAATTATAAAACATTTATTTTGTTTTATTTTATTAACTTTTCGATGCAGACATCTGTCTTTCTTGGGGACGATCACCATGGGGCTGCACTGCTTACTGAAGGCTCAATTACTTCTAGCTCCTTCATCATATTAATATCCTCTTTCAAGGGTTCCAACAGTCACTGTACACAGCTTATGATTTAATGTGTTAAACTGATAAATAAAAGCATTCATTTCTACATTATATATACTAAACCTAAAACTGAATGAACTGAAATACTGAAGAAAAAAAGTAATAGGGTATAACACAAACTAAACACTTTAATAATGCAGAGTGCATACTATAGGGGAACATGCAGGTTTATAAAGATGAATGGGAATGCAAACTGATGGCTTTCTCCAGGTTTTTATAGACCTCCTTTATTAACCTTATCAGCCTGGCTCTTGAATATTAATTAGATGTGCTATTATTCAGCCATTTGTCCTAGCTGATTTGCTGAAAGGCAAGGTGCTCACCATTAGCAGGATTAACGTTCACACCTTTAGTCCACTGCTGATGCTACCGCCGGGTCTTTAGTATGAGAGTGAAAGAGAAGAAAACCAAAATTCTGAATTCAAAACTTTAATTACCCTGGTGAGTGACATGAAGCCTGCATACTTTCAGGGGGTACATGCAGGTTTATAAAGATTAATAGAAATGTGGGCAGAAAGCTTTCTCCAGGTTTTACAGACCTCCTTTATCAGCCTGGCTCATGAACATTAATGACGTGCTATCGTTCAGCCATTAGTCCTAGCTGATTTGCTGGAAGGCAAGGTGCTCACCATTAGTAGGATTAACTCTTGCATGATCAGTCAGCTGCTGGTGCTGTAGCTGATCTCCAGCTCAGTTTTAAAATTGCATTTTGACTAGCTATTTACATTGTAGCAAAATAGCACCACAAATATAATGATTATTTGCCAGAAAAGTGAGTGTCATGTCAGATAAATTGATGCGAAATGACAAAAAACAGAGAAGAATAGCTGAGTTCATCATGTAAAAAGTAGAATGCCACCTCAACATGTTCGTGTTCTTAAAGCCTGATTACCTATTCAAGTCAGCATCACCTTGCCCAATCAGGCGAGACTGTGCTCTGATGATGAGATTGGCTCAAAAACACATGTAGACACACACACTTAGACAAAAGTGTGCAAGTTTCCCATTGCACAACCCTCTCTGTCTGTGATTGCATGTGGCAGATGCACCAGCCTGCCTTTTTTTACTGACAATGAAAATTAGTTTAAAACGAGAGACGAAATTACAAATAATTTTGGATTTTTAGAGCAGCTATTTGCTCTCTTAATGAAATGACGCTTCAGAAAATGGGATTTTAGAGCCATCACCATGGCAAAGAGCCAACCATGAATATTCACAGCTCAGCTACCGCAGTGCCTACTTAGTATGTTAACTCATGTACAAATACCAGCGCAGCTTCAGCCCCACTTTTAAAATGCCAACGCTGTAGTCTCAGCTGCACAGTATTTAAAAGACTTTCGCTCTGAATCCTATGCACAGCGTAAAAGTACATCTGCTGTGCATTTCAAGTTAATGTGGCTGTTCTCGAGAAGCACTGGAGATCTTGTGATCATTTGATATGTGTAAAATGGTCGTTTCACAAGATGTCGACAAGAAGAAGTTACTTCATGTACATACCTGTGAAAAAAAATATATATATATATATATATATATATATATATATATATATATATATATATATATATATATAGAGAGAGAGAGAGAGAGAGAGAGAGAGAGAGAGAGAGAGAGAGTGGTGTGAAAAAGTATTGGCCCCCAATTTCTTTTTGTCAAACTGGCCCTATGTGAAAAAGTGTTGCACTTCAATTTAATGAATTTAGTTCAATTTCATGAGCCACACCTGTTTACAATCAAGAAATACTTAAATAGGACTTGCCTGACAAAGTGAAGTACACCAAAAGATCCTCAAAAGCTACATGTCATGTTAATATCCAAAGAAAATCAGGAACAAATGAGAAAGACAGTAATTGAGATCTATCAGTCTGGAAAAAGTTATAAAGCCATTTCTACAGCTTTGGGACTCCAGCAAACCACAGTGAGAGCCATTATCCACAAATGGCCAAAACATGGAACAGTGCTGAACTTTAGTCAGATGACTAAAATTACCCCAAGAGTGCAGCGATGACTCATCCAAGAGGTCATAAAAGACCCCACGACAACTTGACTCAGTTAAGGTCAGTGTTCATGACTCCACCATAAGAAAGAGACTCAGCAAAAATGGCCTACATGGCAGAGTTCCAAAAATGAAAACCGATGCTGAGCAAAAAGAACATAAAGGCTTGTCTCAGTTTTGCCATAAAACATCTTGATGATCCCCAAGACTTACAAGAAACACTCTGTAGACTGACGAGACAAAAGCTGAACCTTTTGGAAGGTGTGTCCCATTACATCTGGCGTAAAAGTAACACAGCATTTCAGAAAAAGAACAGTGTGATGGTCTGGAGCTTGCTGTGATAAATGGAACCATGAATTCTGCTGTCTACCAAAAAATTCTAAAGGACAACGTCCGACCAGCTGTTTGTGACCTCAGGCTGAAGCGAACTTGTGTTCTGCAGCAGGACAATCATCCAAACACATGAGCAGGTCAACCTCTGAATGGCTGAAGAAAAACAAAATTAAGACTTTGGAGTGGCCAAGTCAAAGTCCTGACATGAATCCTATTGATATGCTGTGGCATGACCTTCAAAGAGGGGGTTCATGTTCCACAGCACTGTAACATTCTTGTTGCAAGTTATTCCAAATGCTTGATTATAGTTGTTGCTGCTAAGGGTGGCCCAACCAGTTATTAGATTTAGGGGCAAGCACTTTTTCACATCATGTTGGTTTTGAATTTCTTTTCCCTTCATAAAAACCTTAATTTAAAAACTGCATGTTGTGTTTACTTGTGTTATCTTTGATTAATATTTAAATTTGTTTGATGATCTGCAACACTAAAGGGGAACAACACTTTGTATATATATATTTACTGTGGCAAGTTGGCTGCCCCCCCCCCGGCTATCATCGCCACCCGTCCTTTATTTGCCTTCCTGCACCAAAGTGGGTGTGTGAGAAGAGCAGAATAGATATATATATATATATATATATATATATATATATATATATATATATATATATATATATATATATATACACACACACACACACACACACACACACATACACATACATACATACAATTATGTCATTAGTTTCTTAAATATAAATACAGAATTTAAATGTATTTTTTTATTTATTTTATTTTTATTCTAATGACTCATTTTGACCTTACATTAACATTTTTGTTTATTCTAGGTCTAATGTATAATTTTACTTGGTGCCGAACACAAAAATATTGAAGAACTGATGTTTCAAAGCGCTGACTGTTTTCACAGTCTGGATATGTGAAAAGGAAAGCGAAAAAGCTGCTATTTCAGTCACATTAACTAGTCTGTACTTGTTTTTTCTTGCTCCATCTAAAGCTTCATCTCCTTCCGGAAATGCACTTTCATTTGCTAATCAGAACAAAATGACAGCTTTAAGAGTAAATCAGGAGATTGCATGTGTCTACTGCACAGACAGCTTTAATCCACATCCAGCAGTGTGATATCTGAGCCAGAACAACAACAGCAAATGGCGATAAGTTCCAACAGTAACTGTCCTTCATTGCCAGCCATGTTTTTCCCATCAAACCAAGGACAAATAGTGCATGCTCAGAGTTTTCTGTATTTCATAAAACTGCACCACACAAACATGCAAGTAAGAATAAATGAATCATGAACTGACTCTTAAGGACAAGAACCATTTCGTGCAACCAAGGACATTGATGTTAAAAGCAGATACCTTTGATTTCATTTTCCAGGGAGGGTCAGTCTGACCATGGATGCCTTAAAGATGATTCAGTTTGCTGCTAGTCGGACAGTTAAAAGTCACCAAAAGCCATTTTCCATGGAGTTGGTGATTTGAAGACTGCCATACAAACTTTGGTTAACTATACTTCATGAAGAAACTGAAGCTTTAAAACAGTGGAGAGTAGTATAAGCTGAAGAGGTTGGGCAACTTGCCTGAAAACTGTGATTTTCATTTGTCTTCAAACATCTGCAATCTTCCTCGCATTTCGTTCAGCTCCCCTCTTGTGCAATAAAAAGCACTCAGATGCCCCAGAGAAACCAAGTGGCGTCACTGTTCATTTGCGCTATCTGTTTCTGTATAATTTAGTTCTTCTGAGACTGGAGTCCATCAAATCATGTCTGTCTCCTTCCCTCCCTGCCACCCTTTGCCAACTATCATGAGAAATTTCTGAGCAAAAATGGAGGCCAGGAATACTTCAGGCTCTACCTCATCACAGCTGACGAGCTCTTTGGCAACGGAAGTGCATAAGAATGAACCAGGAATGGCACACAGGCTCCTACCGCAGAGCCGGGGCTGAGAAATGAGCTGGCATTCTCAATGAGACAGCAGCAGACTGATCGAGTCACTCCCAAGGCCTCTGAAGAAATTTCCAGCTCTCTTTTAGGCTAAATCATCCTCTACGGCAAAGAGCACAGATTCCTGTACAGGGGAAAGGGTTGAGCTGGTTTTATAGGGAGCTCTGGTAATGAGATGTTGTTGTAGCAAAAAGTTTGGTTTAGAGTTGTTCCCTTAGCTAGTTTTCAAACTCTTGAGCTTAACAGTGTTGTGCAAAGTTCAGAATTGAATAATTTACAAAAATCCACCCTCCTTAGTTACTGTTTGCTATGCCTAGTGATCCATCGGTAATGGAGCCAACGAGGCGTGAGGAGTACAAATCCACGCGCAGGCTTTTATTGAGAAACATAGTCACAGACAGGCAGGGTCAAACATCGGTAAATAGATATAGAAGGCAAGTCACAAGAGTAAATCCAGGGCAAGTGTAGGTCTTCGATCGGTGAACATAATCCAGAGAGCAAAACAAGATGGATAAACCTTAAACATGAACAATGGGTCATACAAGTACAAACAGAGTCCAAAACAGCAGACAAAGGGTTAATCCAAGATACACTGACAAACAGTCTAACAACGGGAAAACAGGCAAGACAAGAAAATAACTAAAAAAAAAAAAAGGAATGGACACAAGACTATGAAAACAAGAAACTGGCTAACACTAGGAGAGTTAAATACACAGAACAATACTGGAGAATAAACACAGAATGGCTTGGTAATGTAGTTAGCATTTAGGAGAGTGCTAAATGCTAAACAATACCCAGCAGTTCAACCAGGAACTTAGTGGACTTTAAATAGTAAATGATAACAAGGTAGCGAGGGGGAGGGGCTAATCAATTACCAATGAAACTAACTGGATGAAGATCTATCTATCTATCTATCTATCTGGCCTATAAACCTTCAAACTTTAAAGCCTTTAAAACCATTTACAAAACTTTCAAAAAAGACATTGTCACGAAAATCATGTATTTAAATAATGTACAAACAAAAAATACAGTTACGTGATATACATTTTTATGCTTTCTTAAATGAAAAGCCAAATTGCAATTCCACATCCTATATTCCACCTTAATTCATATTCAGAAACTGAATTTAAAATGCATTCTCAACACAGCTGTAAATTATGCTCTGGAGCTTGAAATACCCAAGATCTTCAAATGCATGTCTGCTTACAGTATATCATCACTACTTCAGTAATAATGACTCTGGAAACATATTTTTCTCTGCGGTACCAGACGGTTGTGTGAACATATGGCAGCAGAATCTGCCATTCAGCATTCAGAAGTGTAGGTGCAAAATATGCTTGTTTGGATCTCAACACATTCCTTTGATCATTTATCACATTTAATTACAGAAGACGACCCTCAAGCAGGAATATGAAATGTGACCTATTCTAAAACTACTAGTGCCATATTGGATTAGATGTTTACCAAATACTGAAAGAGATTCTTCCTACCAAAAATGAGGCACTCGACATCTTACTATAGCAGTACTGTCCTCCACTCTGCTTACTTTTCTTCACTCATAATATGTGCTTGCAACATAAACTCTTCAATGAGGAGTGCTCAATTAAGTGCTCAACAGAAGAAAGAAAATCATACACGTTTGGAACAACTTGGAAGTGAGTAAATGATAGCACATTTTCATTTTTGGGTGAACTAACCAAGGCCTCTTGGTTCAGCTAGTGTAACTACACTTGTTTCTGCTGATCTACGACCAGTAGAAACTTTAACACGCCGCAAAGACCAGACCTACCATCACAGGTAGCAGCAGATGCTTCTAAACCTCTGCCGTGAGGGTTTTTAGTGGAGACGGCAGCTTGACTGTGCTGCGTTTGATTAATGGACCTCTCTGTGTCTGTGAGTGACGAATTATCAGAAGCTAGACTCGCTCGTACATCACTGTCACAAGCGCTCACATAGCAACCGCATCGTCTCTCTGTCGCCAAGACCATTCCCAATCATTCCCGCCATCACTGACTGCCCTCTGAGCGAGGAGCCAGGAAGAAGACAGGGGTGGAGAAGTGAAAAGACTGATGAAATGGCAGAGCGGTGTAGAGGTGAAGGGGAAGAAGAGGAGATTTTTGCTCCTTCACCGGTCTCTTCCTCAACTCCGGTGAGGTGATAACAGTCAATTAACAGTGCCGATGCAGATGTGAGCCTCCTCCGCTTATCTAAGCATTAAAGTTAATTTGGGAGAATAAAAGAGAGCTGATAAGAGCTTTCCAGGGTGACAGATAGGGGATGGTGGCGTCTCGTCTCGTCTTGTCCTCATTTGGGCCGTGGTTTCGCTTGTCCCCTCATTAGGCAGGTGCTGTGAGATGGAGCCGAGGGAATCTTATCACTTGCGGCATGCTGAGATTGTGTTTATAAGTGGCAGCGTTAATCAATTAGCTGCTACAGCTCTGGTAGGAGGATGCTGTGTTGCCTCTGGTTCTGAAGATCTGCTTAGCTGTCATGTTAACAGCCCAGGAAATGAGGGCCAGTTCACATACATGAAAACAGAAACAGACATTCGCTTGCTCTCTTTCACTTAATGGCTTTCTTCCAAAAACCTATTAAGCAGCATACTAAGGTAGCATACCAACGGAAATGGAACCCTTGGAAGTCACCGATTTGGAATGTGCTAGTATCGAACCTATGAGCAAATATCGATTGAGCATGATTAGCAATTACTGTAAAGATAGTAGTTGCTTTTAACAGGCTGCAGCTAAGTAGAAAAAAAATATATATATATATATATACAAGGGGAGTTCCTCTGAGGATGAGAAATTGGATAAGGAAAAAAAAGGAAACATTACAAAATATTATAAACTGAAGAAATACCTAGTTTTTCTAAAGAAATAACAGTGACACCAACAGGTAAAGCTATAGCGGGGGTCCAATATGGTGCTGTTAATGGTAAGACTAATTAAAAAAAAGTGTGAAAACAACTCACAAATATAGATATAACCAATTTGTTAATTAAAATAAGACTTAAAATGTCATTAAAACATTATCTGTGGGAGTTTTTAGTGAGTAATGAGATTTTTGGGGCTGTGATCACCGAGCTTTGATGACTCATGACCCGAAAAAAGTTAACTATTAAATTGAAAAGCTAAACATATGTTTAGAGCTAAATTACTGTATATTGTTTAAAAATCTGAAAGCACAATGCTTAAAGACACTAACTTTATTACTTTCATATTTAGCTTTAATAATAGAATACTGATTGTATTGTTAATTTAAAATAGTTGAAAATAGTTCTTATTTTTTCTGATGTTTTAGGTAATGGTTCTTTAACCAAGAAACCGCGACTGTTACATGAATTTCAGAACACTATTGCACAGCACTGTTACCACATGTTAAGAAAAGGCAAAATCACAATAGTACCCGGGCAAGCGAGAGTCGATTGGGGAGCAAACAGAATCCAAACGGGGCAAGACAGAGCACAAATCCAAAGAAAAGGTCAGAGGTCGGTACACAGAGAAATAACGAGCAGTAGGCAATAATAATCCAATGTCTTTAAGACAAGTCACGTCACTCTACGGCCATGTTTGAAATGCCTCTCGGGCATCTAAATGCAGTTCCTATCTCATTGCGTTGGGATTTAAAAAAATCACAAACTGTTCACTAAGCTTACTATTACATTACATATTTGAAAACACCAATGAAATCTGACAGCAACTATATAATAATTGTTGCTTCTTTTGCTGAAATAGCGTTATAAAAAAAAGCGTATTTCTCAGGTGAGATCAGTCAGTGCACATGTGCAGTCCCAGGCGCACATCTCAGAATGCTGACTGTTTCTATAGCAACCAGAACTTCTAACGGCAGATGCGGTGATGTTTCACAGATAAGCGATTGGCTATTTTATTTAGAAGGTGGGGCTTCTTGTGATTGATTGGCCATTTTAAGCATTGCATTTTCCCCATTCAAAACTATACAAGTGACACATCTTGTGTATTCTATAGTCTTTGACTAAACTAAGGTACACTTTGTGGAACTAAATTCAACATTTGGCAACAGCTAAAACAGAGACAGGCTTAAGTAAACAAGATACTGATGTAACAAGTGGGAGAAGTTAATCAGTAACTATGGCAACAATCAAGGGCAATGCATGGGGAACATAATAAAACAAAATAAAAATAAATAAATATATATATATTTATTAAAATTTTTTATCAAGCCTTGAAAGCAATATCTGCCAAGTCTGTGCATTTATAAAGAATTTTCGGTTTACAGTTAAATTAAATTTCACTTGCATTTTTGGTTAATAGATAATAAAAGAAATTTTGCTACTAAATAAATAGAATTTAGGACCATTATACAAATCTCACATAGTGACGTAAACATGTGGTGGCACATTTAAATGAGGAGTTTTAGGAAGACCTGGTCGAATATAAACTTTTATAAAGAATATATTTTCGTGTTTGAGACTTAAGTCTGCAACTTTGGAGATCTTATTTAACACTTCAAAGACAAAGAAAAACTTTTCATATGACCCATCTAACTTTTGCCCGAAATTGATAAATTGCCCATTCACATAGACAATGAGAAACGCAGTATACAAATGCATTTTGGGTAGTGGAATAAAATTTTTAATGAAATGTGCCTACTAGAGGCCCACTTTTTAAAAGTTGTTTCAAATTGACTGCGTTTTTTTAAAATGGCGTGTCAAGCACGAGACGCAGCAAAAGATGCGCGGTGCATACGCAATGGTCAAACACGTCCATCTACGTGTGTGTTTACATAGAAAAACAACGGAAAGGGAACGCGATGGAATGCAAAATGCGTTCTGTGTGAACAGCCCCTCATTCCTCCCCATCTTGCTGCTTCCCTCTCTCACATGCACATAAATTGAGTGCGTATTTATTTCAGTTGCAGCCAGATGACTATCCTTTGACACCTGGAGGACCGGGATGGGCTTTTGATGGATTGAAAGTGGACAGCTGTCGGACGCTGGAAAGGTGGCTGCTTGGGGTGCGCAGCGAAGACGCACCTAATTCCCAGGTCTTATTTTGTCAATAAACAGCAGCCAGTGGCACTCAATTAGATAGCTTTATTGACTATGTTCCTGGGGCCGTGTCAGATGTCGGCCGGCAACACTGCCTGACGACAGACGCTGACACCTTTCTCAAGATTACAGAAAATAGAAAAGGAGGCAGATAGGGCTGGGGAAGAGAATAAATGAGACAAGAGGAAGAGAGGAAATAGAGATTTGTGTGAAGGGGACAGTATGAAACAAAAAAAAAAAAAAAAAAAAAGTAAATAAAAATAAAGCTGTAACTTACGGAGACTTTTTAAGTCTTTATAGTACCCTTCCAGTTTTTGTAGCTTTAGTTCAATTAAGTGTTATTTGCAAACTCTGGGACACCAGTCATCATTCAAGCTGTTTTAAATTAATGTTTTAATGATCAAGGTTGTGAACAATCTGTCATGACTTCCTGCGAGTGAATTCCACCGGAAAAAAAAAGTAGCCAATGGTGCTTACTGTTTACATTTTCAAAAATACTTTTTAAAATGCAATTCATACGAATTTTGCAGAGTAAGAATATTTTTACTTTTATTTAATCCCTAGTGTTTTATACATTTTTAAAAAATGCATCATTTATGATCTGAAGGAATTTAAAAGCGAATATATAAAAAAAATGTAAAAATATAAATCACAATAAATACTTTTAATTGTATTTCATGGTCATTTTTTTACGTTTTTGAATATTTTATAAAAAGGCATATATTGTTAAGGTAGCAAGTCTATGAAACTTTCATGACATTCAAAGATCAAAGTATTCTATCTATAAATCATCTATCTTTGAACATAATTGTAAACTACACAACGTAACATGTTCTGAGCCACTAAGCAGGTTTATTTTATTAAAAAAGAAGAAAAGAAAAAAATACACATTCTTCTTTTTATCATGCCGGATATTCATTTTTATTGACAGTAATAAAATGCCTTTCTAAATAGGAACCCGGCACCCAAACACTTCTCTCGAGTGCTCTTAAGGCACAAACATCTGATTAGACGCCAAACCAAAAGAGATTACACATAAGCTTCTTCATGCAAATTAGCTTGAAAGCAATTAAAATTATATTATAGAATTAGACATTATACTAATAAATGAAACACACCTGCTATTTGTTTGCTGCATCGCTGCCTTCTGCTCCTCACTATATCATATTCAGTTGCACTTGTATTTTTCTTCGTGTTCTAATCAAGCCCTACAAATGTCCGTGCGTACTTATTTCAAGTGCATCACAAATGCCTCAAATCTCAAGATCTTTCTGAGGGCCTTTAAGGGTTTTCATTCTGAAAAAGTTGTTTTCCTGCTTGCACTCGTTCGCCATTGATTTTTCTTGTTAGCATGAAGGATACACAAACTCTCCACGAAAGAATATCCTATAAACGGGGCCCGGCAATTAACATACACAAGTTTGTTTGGAAACTTCAGAAAACAAAATGCTAATGTCCTTTATATCGCCTCGCCTCATGCAAATAATTCCCAAGCTGCTGTTTTGCGCTCTCCCACACCCTATTACTTCCTCTTGAAGTTAATGGTCTTCCACGCCTGGCATTTCTCCTTATAACCGAAATATTTGTCCTGCTTAAGCATTTAAAAGTCTCTCGGGATGAATTGTTTTCTGAGCATCTGTGACGTTAAAGCTAAGAGATACAGAGTCGCACCTCTCGGTGTGAGGTTGTCCACAGTGGACCCCGTAATGACATCACAAAGTGACCCTGTTGTTTGAGAGGATACAGATCCGCCATGTGGCGTAGATTAGAATCTCAGTCTGGATCCTGCTTGTGATTACAGTCATTAACTCACTACAGGACCCAGTGCTGCACCTGTTCTGGCGTTCAGCAGATGGTGCTGCGTATAGATTCTCTGCGGCGAGTCCCTCCAGTGTTTGTGTTACCGGCCAGGCTCTCCCAAACACGTCTAATACCCTCCATCACTCAGGCCAGTCGGACATTATTAACTTATGCGGTCGGCGCTGATGGAGCAGACACGTCTGGATTGATCATAGCAGACGATCGCTTACTGTGAGTGCAAATGAGTGCATATATGCAATCTGGAGTAAAAGCTATTGCGTTTAACAAGACTGTATTCTCACAGGTGAGAAAAAAGATGCTATAAACGGAAAAGCAAATAATTTTTCGATGGCTTAAATCCCGTTAAAAATCGAGCAGGAAACTGTTATGGCTGTTATGAATGCAATTGCTGACAGTGACATACACTAGTCTGGACAGCGAAATCATTCATTTTGGCAGTGAGTGTGGGCTCCGTTTTGGGCCTTCTTAACACGCTACTTGTAAGTCAGGCAAAGTGTTACTATACTGTAAAAAATGACTGTGATATTTAGACATGCACCGGTTGAACAGACTGACGGTCGGTAAACCAGCTTCTTTTTTCATCTGCTTCCTGGATATGCACACAAATATTTTTGTTGAGATATATATATATATATATATATATATATATATATATATATATATATATATATATATATATATATATATATATATATATATATATATATATATATATGTGTGTGTGTGTATGTGTGTGGACATACAGTATGTCAGCCTAAAGAAGAAAGAAGAAAAACAGAAAAAAACAAACAGACCAGCCATGAAAATCAAGATTAACACTTATGTCTATAACCTAAAAGGCATGATAAGGTGAAAATGAGACCAATCGACCAATCGCTGCAGATTAGCATCACACAAAGGAGAAAAAAATGAATCATTGAGTGAATCATTTGGGAGTCGTTGAGTAAGTAAGGTAAAAATAAATGTCTTCTGACCTTGTATACATGTCGACATGTTGTTGGGGACTCCCCAAATCAAAATACCTATAAAATGGGCACTTTTAAGAGTGTAGGTATTACTACATTATATCAAAGTGTTGGTATTAACATCTTCAATCATTAGAAGTACTGTCAACAGCAATGTTTTTTTTCAACACTCAATGATAACCAGTTTCTGTATTATACTGTACGTCTATAATCCATGCTTAGTTATTTTGCGGTGACCTTTTCAAAAGACACAGTGAGCTACAGTCTTGAGAGCGCTTGTCTATGCTGAGAGGACTTTAAATGAACTGCCACGCTCTTATGTCACATTTGCACGGCTTGGATGTCAGAGCGTCCTTAAGAATGCCAGGCTGAACTAATTACAGGAGTGTTTTCAGAAAGTAGAGAACATGGGTCGCTCTCAAAAACGACCATTTTAAATTTGCACTGTTCCCACTTGCTAAGATGATTCAGAAATCAAAGAAACGATACTCCTGTAATCACTCGGAACGAGGCGAATGCATAATGAGAGTAGCGTTTGCCAGGTGGCGGCAGTTTTTAACGTTGTTCTTTAAAATAGATCAATGTTTATTCGCAGTCGGAGAAACATCGATCTCTTGATGTCATCAGACTTTGATGACGGTTTGGCAACACTTGGGTAAGAAGTAAGTGTGAGGAGATCAAGCATTAGCAGTGAAATGTGCTGGAGTGGGTCGGGGAAAAATGATAGATAGACAGAAAGAGCAAAAGCGGCCAAAACAGAGTGGAAGAGAAGAAAAGCAAGCGATTTCAAGTTCTGCAAACAGGCAGGTAAATTTGGACCGCAGCGCCGACTTCAACTAGAGGTCCCACGTCAGTTTTTTTAGCACAGATGCTTCTGTGTGATTAGTTTTAGTTCCGCCAACCTTTAGATATGGAAAAGACAGCTCAGGTACTCGCATTGTCATATAAATTACAGCCTGTCTGGCAGGTGGCCGGACGGACACCAATTTCAAATTCTTGCTCAGTGAATCATCGTGTAACAAGGTAATTTGTTTTCCTGCACAAGGAATCTTCATTTCCTCCACCCCAATTACAAAGTGATCTTCAAAATTAGTTTTTTTTCTCCAATGTTCCAGAAGTAAATCATATTACCTCACTCAGAGAGACACAGAGGGAATATTCATGCAATTCTTAATTGTATCAGAAGTCATAAATATTAAATTATGCCCCAGGAGATTTTTTTTTCTCTTTTATATGACAGATGCTGAAGTTTTATGCCAGAAAAAGGACACAGGATATGTCCTTTCTGTTAGAGCACACTAACATTATTGTGTGTGCGTGTATATATATATATATATATATATGTACACATTAACAGACATATTGTGAAATTTTATTACCATTGAACTTTTTCGTGTTTTAATGTGTTTGAAAATAAAAACTGTACCAGGAATTAACCTAAAGTTAAATGTTCAGTGTGACGGCCTGAGTGGTGGCCGCACATGAGTGGTAATATACCCGTATCACCTTTTTCACACACGACACATTTTGTAAATCATGTTTATTTATGGTTTAGTTTAACTTTCTTGTCAGTTGCATTTAATCACATAAGCATACATGATTTATAACTTTATTTTCCATAGGTTTCATTTATAACATACATTGTTACTGATTTGGAGTGCACACAAATTAGTTGCTTTGTATGTGTTATTTACCTTTTGTTTCTATTTTGAGTTAAGTTTACCGGCGACGTGTGGCGACGATTGTCAGGCCCAAGTACTTCAACTTCCTGGTGTGACGGAAATTAGAGTCCGGGTGGAAACTGGGAATTTAAAGGCAAACGGGTCTCCCTGGACGTACCATTCGGAGAGATGGTCGGGGGACGAGCAAGAAAGGAAAAATTGCTGATTTTATTAATTATATTTAGTTGTCTATTTGTTGTTTGGTTATGGGTTAGGTTCTTTGGGGATGATTTAGTGTTTCTTTGTGCTAGGTTTATCTTTTTGATTTGATTCATTTTGTTAAATGTGAAGTATTGTTGATTTCTCTTAATTTGTAATGGGCCCATCTTTCTCTTTATAAGCTGTTGTGTTGTCCATTTTTGGTGGCTTTTTTGTTTTTTGGTCTGTTTCTGTCTGTCTGGTTTGTTGTGTAAAGTTACTTTCTTGAGTTTAATTAAAAGGGTTTTCTTTTCAGTGACGGCTGGTGTTCCTTGTCTTTGACCTCTCGGTCCCTCACATATGGTGTCAGAAGTGGGATATTCCAGCCAGTCAAGGACACCAAGCTGTTTTATTTATTTTTTTGCCCCACATGGTAGTGTTTTGTTACTGTTATGAGCCGTGCTTCAAAGAAAGGTATACCTAAAGCACCTCCCCTGCAGCAAGAGGAAGAAAAAGGTGAGGAAGACCAGGATGTGGTGGAAGGAGTTGAAAGGGGCAAGGCAACTGGAGATCAGGATATCTCAGTGAATGAGTTGGCAAATTTACTTGGGCCCATATGGCAAGGATGGATGGCCAGGAGGCCACAAGAAAGCAGGAGCAGGCAGCTCAGGAGCGACGCTTTAAGGCTTTGCAGCACCAGTTCAGTCTTTTGCAGTTGGAGGTCCAGGCACGAACCTCGCCTAATCCTTCCTCTCCAAATCTTCCCTTACCTGATACAGGCCAAGAGGGCCCTGATGTGGATTTGGCAGTTTCTGATGGACACTCTGAGGTGTCTGTTCCTCAGCGAAGTTGTAATCCAGTGGAGGGCAGTATAGGTCCACCATTGTCTCAGATACCTCGACTGGAGAAGCTGAGCGACACGGATGATGTAGAACATTTTAGTTACCTTGAAAGAATTGCTATTGCCTGTAGGTGGACCAGAACTGATTGGGTTTGGCATTTAATCCCTCTACTGACTGGTAAAGCAAGAGCCGCTTATGTCAACATGGATCTGAATGAATCTATTGACTATGATAGAGTGAAGTGTGCTATCTTAAAGAAATATGATGTCAATGTTGAAACTTACAGACAAAAGTTCCGTTCCTGACAGTAGATCCAACAGAGAGCCCAAAAGAGCTTTACAACCGGCTCAAAGAACTCTTTGGAAAGTGGATCCAGCCTAAAAGGAAAACAGTGGAGGAGGTGAGTGAAATAATCATTCTGGAGCAATATCTGAGAATGTTGTCTTCTGAACTCCAGGTGTGGGTTCGAGAAAGGGATCCCAGAACAGCACTGGAAGCAGCATCCTTGGCAGAGGTGTTTGTTGCTGCCAGAGGAAAAAATAAGCCGTGGGCTTGGAAACTGGTCAATGATCGCCGTTCTTCTGATGTGCCTCACTTCCAGCCAAGGAAGGTAGAGGGGTCTGGTAAGCCATATATGGGAAAAAGTGCTGCCCCTAACTTAAATTTTGCTTCTAAACGACCTCCCATATGTTACCTGTGTGGCCAAGAAGGGCATACAAAGCCAAATTGTCCAAAGGTATCAGCTCAGTTTACACAGCTATGCCTAGTACCCGGGAGGGAGGCAACAAAGACCCCAATTCCACTGAGAACTGTAAATGTAGAGATAAATGGTGAGAAATTGACTGCTTTGGTTGACACCGGCAGTGACAAGACTTTGGTGAGAAGAGAATTTATACCGCCCTCTTTAATTAGCACAGTGGGCAGATTACCTATTTGCTGTGTGCATGGGGACGAGAGATTGTTACCTACCGCCAGTGTTTATGTGAAGATAGGGGACCAGACCTATCTGGTGGAGGTGGGGGTGACTGATAACTTGTCTTTCCCTGTGATTCTGGGCCGGGATATACCAGTATTGTTGGAGTTGTTGCGTACAGTACAGCAGTGCCAGATGGTGGTGACTCGAGCAAAGGCGAACCAGTCAGAGGAGATTGGGCACACACTAAGCACTTTGCCTTTTTTCAATGAGGAGATTGAGGCTGGAGTGCCAAAGAGGAGAAAGACTAAAATGGAAAAGAGACAAGAAAAGGTAAAATATGCTGCTCGTACAGTACCTGAAAATACACTTTCTAACTTGCCTGTGAACTTTCAGATACCCACTAACATCATTCAGCTGCAGCAGGAAGACTGTAGTCTCACCGAGTGCTTTGCTAGAGCTGCAGGTGAAAGGGAAAGACCGCTAAAGGACGGTGCAGCCAGGTATGTGATAATGAAGGGGTTGCTCTATCGAGAAATCGGGGCCCAGAGACAATTGGTGGTTCCACAGTGTGTTCGAGAGAGGGTGTTACATCTTAGCCACTCTATTCCTTGGGCTGGCCACCTGGGGAAGAACAAGACAACTGCGAGAATCAAAAAGTATTTTTTCTGGCCTGGTTTGAATGTAGATGTGGCTAACTTTTTGTAAAAGCTGTCCTGTCTGTCAGAAAGTTTCTCTCAAGCGTCCGTCAAAAGCACCATTACAACCGCTTCCCCTTATTGGTACTCCATTTGAAAGACTTGGAATGGATGTTGTTGGTCCCGTGGAGATGAGTCGCTCTGGGAACCGCTTTATGTTGGTGATAACTGACTATGCCACCAGATACCCAGAGGTATTTCCATTAAAATCCGTGAAGGCAAAATCAGTAGCTACGTCCTTGGTTCAGTTATTTTCCAGGGTAGGATTTCCTGCAGAAATTCTAACTGACCAGGGCACAAACTTTATGTCTACCCTGTTGAAGCAGGTTTACCAGCTACTGGGAATCAAGAGTCTGCGTACTACCCCCTATCATCCTCAAACCGATGGGTTGACTGAACGATTCAATCAGACTTTGAAACAAATGTTACGCAAGTTTGTCAGTGAGACTGGTCGGGATTGGGACCAATGGTTGCCCTACCTGCTATTTGCATATCGGGAAGTCCCACAGGCTTCTACGGGGTTTTCACCTTTTGAATTGTTGTATGGCCATGACATCAGGGGCCCGTTGGCTTTGTTACAGGAGATGTGGGCGGGAGGTTCTGGAAAAGATCCCCCTAATGTGGTCTCCTACGTTATACAAATGAGGGAAAAGTTGCAGGACATGACTGCTTTGGCCCAGAATCATTTGGCAGAAGCCAAGGAACAGCAGAAAACCTGGTATGATCCTCTGGCTCGAGAAAGAAATCTGGAGGTCGGGGGAAAGGTACTTGTCATGTTGCCCAGTCAAGAGAGTAAACTGTTAGCCAAATGGCAGGGTCCTTATGAAATTAAGAAACGCCTGGGTCCTACAACATATGAAGTCCGAATACCTGGTCAGGATCGTTCCAGTCGTATTTTGCATGTTAACCTATTGAAAGAGTGGGTTCCCCGTTCTGAAAAAGCACAGTCCCTCATGATTCGCTCGGTGGTAGAGGAAGAATTAGAGGAGCAGTATCTCCCACAGCCAGTTCCTGGAAATCTTGGGCTAAATCATCTAACAGCTTCCCAGAAAACACAGGTACAATCTCTCTTTACTTCAAAAGTATTTTCAGAATACCCCGGCTTTACACGCCTAATTGAGCATGATGTAGTGCTGAAGCCTGGTGCTGTGGTGAAAGCGCCAGAGTTATAGAATTCCTGAACGGTTCCAGGCGACTTTGCAAGAGCAGGTGGACCTTATGCTCCGTCTGAACATTATTGAGCCGTCAAACAGTGAGTGGTGTCATCCCATAGTCCTTGTGCCAAAGAAGGATGGGAGCATTAGGTTCTGCATTGATTTTCGATATTTGAACTCTGTATCCCAGTTTGATTCCTATCCTACCCCTCGTATCAGTGACTTAATTGATCGCTTGGGTCAATCTATGTATCTGGCGACAATGGACCTATCTAAGGGATATTGGCAGATCCCACTGTCTCAATCCTCTCGTCATCTGACTGCCTTCAGAACTCCAGGTGGGCTATTCCATTTTAAGGTACTACCCTTTGGCCTTCACGGGGCTGTGGCAACATTTCAGAGGTTAATAGACCAAGTATTACGTGGTTTACCATTTGCTGCTGCATATCTCGATGACATTGTTGTTTACAGTAACACCTGGGAGGAACATGTGCGGCATCTCCAGGAAGTGGTGCAGCGCCTTCAGAGGGCCGGCCTCACTGTCAACCCCAATAAATGTGCTATAGCTAAACAAGAGACCGAGTATCTGGGCTATGTCATTGGCAGGGTGTTGTGCGACCACAAGTTCAGAAAGTTCAAGCTTTGAAGAAGTGTGTGGTGCCTCAGACACGCAAGGACCTGCGATCCTTCTTGGGTATGGCTGGATTTTACCATCGGTTTGTCCCCAATTTCTCTAGCAGAGCAGCTCCTCTAACCGACATGGTGGGGGCACGTTGTTCGAACCGGCTGCAGTGGACTGAGGAGCGGTTGAGAGCTTTCCAAGATGTTCAGGAGCTTTGACAACCGACAGTGTTTTGCATAACCCTGACTTTAGTAAGCCTTTTGTTGTACAGACAGATGCCTCTGAGAGGAGTGGGAGCTGTTCTATTGCAGGGGCCTTCAGAGAGCCGTCGACCAGTGGCTTATATTAGTCGTAAACTGTTTCCAAGAGAGTACGCTATTCAACAATAGAGAAGGAGTGCTTGGCCATAAAGTGGGCTTTGGATTCTTTGCGGTATTACCTACTGGGACGTGAATTTACCTTGGAGACTGATCACAAAGCTTTGCAGTGGTTGGAGAAAATGAAGGATTCTAATGGAAGAATTACAAGATGGTATCTTGGCCTACAGCCCTTCCGATTTAAGATTCAACATGTGCCTGGTAAAGCTAATGTTACTGCAGACTATCTCTCTCGCTGTAATGGCGAGATTTCTGAAGAGGGGAAATGTGACGGCCTGAGTGGTGGCCGCACATGAGTGGTAATATACCCGTATCACCTTTTTCACACACACGACACATTTTGTAAATCATGTTTATTTATGGTTTAGTTTAACTTTCTTGTCAGTTGCATTTAATCACATAAGCATACATGATTTATAACTTTATTTTCCATAGGTTTCATTTATAACATACATTGTTACTGATTTGGAGTGCACACAAATTAGTTGCTTTGTATGTGTTATTTACCTTTGTTTCTATTTTGAGTTAAGTTTTACGCGACGTGTGGCGGCGATTGTCAGGCCAAGTACTTCAACTTCCTGGTGTGACGGAAATTAGAGTCCGGGTGGAAACTGGGAATTTAAAGGCAAAGCGGGTCTCCTGGACGTACCATTCGGAGAGATGGTCGGGGACGAGCAAGAAAGGAAAAATTGCTGATTTTATTAATTATATTTAGTTGTCTATTTGTTGTTTGGTTATGGGTTAGGTTCTTTGGGGATGATTTAGTGTTTCTTTGTGCTAGGTTTATCTTTTTGATTTGATTCATTTTGTTAAATGTGAAGTATTGTTGATTTCCCTCTTAATTTGTAATGGGCCCATCTTTCTCTTTATAAGCTGTTGTGTTGTCCATTTTTGGTGGCTTTTTGTTTTTGGTCTGTTTCTGTCTGTCTGGTTTGTTGTGTAAAGTTACTTTCTTGAGTTTAATTAAAAGGTTTTTTTCTGGTGACGGCTGGTGTTCCTTGTCTTTGACCTCTCGGTCCCTCACATTCAGCATACCTCGTATATTCAAACTGTGAATGAATGAATGAATAAATGAATTAATGAAATATTCATTTCAGAATCAAGAGGTGTGTGAAAAATAATAAAAAAAAATATTTTAAAATATTCCTAACAATTGGGGATTAAATGAAAGGTTTTTTTTTCTTACTATGAAAAGTTAAAGCACTTAGGTATTTTAGTCTAAATATAAGCCCTACAAAAATCTATTCATTTCTTTTTTTTTCCTGTTACTTTTGTTTAATTTAATGAATATTTGCTCAATATAATTATAATGTAATTAAGTTTTACCTAAGTTACCTACCTTTTTGGTTAACTATTAATAAACACATAACAAACCTACAATCATACAATTATATACATTATATGTAAAAAATGTAAAGTATAATATTTATTTCTATAGAAAACACAAGGCATTAAATAAAGTGAAAAAGAAATAAAGAAATAAGGTTTTTAAAATTCTAGTCCAATTCCTGGGTGAAGAACTACACTGCTATTATCCTAAAAAAAAAGATACACCAATAAGAGAAGTCACTGTTACCATGGAAACAGAAAACCACCCCAAAAGTGTTTCAGCAGTGACCACCCACTCCCATGAAGCTTTGCAAATATGTAGTCAGCTTGCTTGCAGGAATAAGTAATTTTCGTTCTCTTTTCTCCTTTGAATCAAAAAGATTCATTTTAGCTGTTTGGTTTGGTTCAAGGCTTAGAACTTTCATTAAAGCATCACCTCTAATGTCTATAGAGATTTAAAGCGATCAGAAATGAACGAAAGCCTCAGCTTTCACCGCAATCAACAACAGCATGTTGTCACAGCACCCGCTCACGGTAGCCATCAGCCCTGGATTACTGATGGAACGACTTTTTTCGAGCGCACACATAAACGTACACATAAAAAAGGAAGAGGCGCCAGATTGAAAGCAAGAGTAAGAGAGATGCATCTGGGCTGCCTGAGGCAATTTTAAGACAATTGCTCCACTATTCATCCTGTTATTGCAGACGGCCCCACTTTATCAGAAGGACACCGGGTCACACTTCCCCAGCAGATTACTCTGATACATAAACAAGAGATGTAGTTGTGTATTGCCGGTGGGGAGACATGGAAGTTTGATTTGGAAGAAGGAAGCTATGCGACTCTGAGGGCCGAAAGGATCTGTAAATCCCTCGTCTACCTCATGCATAGCACTCAAACAGTCCAACGTTTCCCAGAGGAAATGAGTTTCTCTCAATGCAAACCAAAACAAGGCCTCATCTCCGCCCAATTTAATTCTGTATACCCAGAGCCCGGAGAGCATAACATCCATCCCCGCTACCAGGAGACAGCTACTCCGTCTATCCTCTTTTCCAGTCTCTCTCTGCAGATAATATCCTCCGTATACGGGATAAAGCCTGTGAAGAGATCAGGAGAAATAATGTGGAAATAACGAAACAACGGAATCCCAATATTTTTCACATGGCTAACACCGACGATTATCTTTAGGTCTTCCGTTTTTTGGTTTTGTGTCAAGCGTAATGGAATTATGACACGTAACTTCAGAGAAAAGATGGAGAAAGAAAGCAAATCGAGGTTGAGTGTGAGTCTGAGTGGAGAATAGTGGGTTGAAATTGGATTTATGGCAAAATCTGTTTGGGGTCCGACACAATGAGACGGGTTTTATTAACTGGGAATGGGATTTGTGAGCACACCGATGATGGCCCAATCGAATTAAACATGGATTTAGCCATGTAACTGTAATAACAGACGGAAGCTAAGGTCAGACGTATCGAGGACGCTAACAAGGTTAAACGGTGGGGAGGTCTAGAGAGAAGAAAACAAAGTGAAGTAGAAAAGACTGTGAAGGGGTGAAGGGGGCCAGCGATTGGACGTTTATCGTTTCACCGTGTCTTTAGGGGCGTCTTTGGTTCCTCGTTTGCCTCCAGTGTGTCTGCGCCCCTGTGTCCCGCAGCTCTAAGAGGGAGTGTGTGTGTGTGTGTGTGTGTGTGTGCACGCTTTACTGTCTGTTTGCCCTCCAACGTTAGCTCTATTCCAAAACTTATAGTGAGCTCCTTCGCTATACTTTCCACAGGCAGCTGCCTTCTAAGGCAATGTACACGTGAAGCAATCTATAAAGGCATTGTGTTCAATTTAATTATTATTATTCTGATTATTCTTTTCATGTTATGACTGATAAACAATGGCCATATGGAAATTTATTTTGAGATTTCAACTGTTTATCATTTTTTCAGTCACACTTAACACATTAAATCTATATGTATATCACATTGTACATATATTAATAATGTATTTTGTAATGCATATTTTCACAAGTAAAACGTTCGTCATGTGTTTTAATGCATTATACTTTCTAATGGTGTAAAAATGTATTTTAATGTATTATAACTGTGCTGACAATTATTTATGAGATCATACGGTACATTACAAAGCATAAGCAATGCATTAGAACTACATTTATAATGCAGTGTTACCAGATTAGCTTTAACTGAGTGTTAGATGTAAAATATTACAATAAAGGGAAATGATCATGCATAATTAAACATTCAGTCTAGACTATACAAATTCACTATTGTCCAAAGGTTATGGTAAGATTTATTTTGAATGAAATTAAAACTTTTATTAAGCAAACGAGAATCGCATTGTTCTAAAGTGATTTAACTTGGCTTTTGGGGGTTTGTTTTATGTTCATGTTTTCATGTCTTATTTTTCATGTTTGTGTCACACTTCCTTTGCCCTCATTCATTCCTGCTATTCGTTTTTTTGTTCACTGGGTCATGTTCTGATCGGTTATTGTTCTGTCGTGCTACTGTAAGTTCTGTTTGCTCATTGGTTGGTTGTTTGCTATAAGTAGCCATCATGTTGCCATTGTTTCTGGTCATGTATTAATGTTGTAAATTACTGTTGGTGATTCAAAACTACATTTTTTTCCCCCAATCAAATAATCACAAACTTTGGACAGGTATTTTTAAGTTTGATATCAATATATAAAAGACATTGTATATAAAAATGCATACTTATAAATGGCACTTAAAAATTTTTATAGAAAAAAAGTTTTTGATTATTCTTAACTAGATTTATCAATACATTTCCATATCAAATAAATTAAATTAAACTAACAGTCAACATCCCCCGCTTAATCACTGGTCTCATTTCTGCACTTAGCTGATTGCAGTGCATTTTAATATTGCTCTCCAGCAATTCTACATTGCCATTTGAATCTGACCAAATGATGATATCTTAAGAGGCAGAACTAGATTGCATTTTTTGGAACAGCCTTTGCATTAAGAGTGTGCATATAATGCCTTAAAGTGCTGTCTAGGGAGGCAGCTCACTAGATTTTGGAGCAGAGCTATTGCTATTTATATGAGAAGCATAAGGCATATGAAACTTGAGCTGATCCAATCAGCATTTGCAGTTTCCAGACTCTCTATGAGATGCCTGTCACACAATATTATAAACATGACATAAAGGATATGGCACAAGGGGCTATTTAGTGGATGACGGATGATGAATATTGGGCTTTTTTGATATTTCAATTACAGCCTCCTTCATTTAGCTGTTTATTTGTAGCTCCTAATAACAGCCAAATGGATTCGTCTTCCACTCTTCGTCGTGTTATTGTTCTCGGGTGTCATTTCGACATCTCCTCGCTCCTTTTAATTCAAAGCAGCCCAACTCCACCCCTCTTGGTTTCTGTTTCCAGTGGGCTGCTTATCCTGCTTGTTTGCTGTTGACCCTTGGGGTTGCCAAATCCCTGCCTACCAATGTTCCCCACCAAAGTGATTCCGACAGGCACATTAAAATGCAAATTCCCGCTTCCCCGCTCACTGCTATTTTGTCACATTCCCTCTCATGAGAGGCGCCAACCAGAGAAGGAATTAGATGTCGGGCCCAGGGGTTGAATATTCAAACGTTCCCCTGATTACTCCTCACCGTTGCAACCATTTAGCCCTAAAAATCCACTTACTGTTTCCTGATTGGCCAGTTTGGCTGAGCAACGCTGCTTTTCATCTGAAGACCACGTGCTGTGCCTTCCCTCATTAATTAATGATGTGCTGTGCTCTTCAAAAACAAACAAAGCAAAAGTAATAATTCTAATCACACTTGATCGTTGACTTTCTCTCCGTAAAGTCAATTTTAATTGATTCCAAATGACCCTTACCCAGCATGGTTGCGCGTTCGGCTCCAGAGCGGCGATATTTTAACTTTGGAGAGCTTCCAAAATGCAAACGACTCTAAGGCTAATACGTTTGAATGAATCTTCCTGTCTGCCAGAGCGAGTCTTGCTGGTTCTCTGATCAGTTAAGCTCAATTCCTCACTGTCTGCCGTCTGTCCCATGCAGGGATGACTTACTTTACGTCTGCTTGCTGTGGTCTACATCCTTTTACCTAAAATAGCCCTCCGTATGTCATCTGTGCTCTTAATGGCGTTTAGTAGAAATGAGCATCTGCGTGACTCTACGGGAGGCGGGCGACGTAATTACACCTCGCTGCGGCCAACGGCGCCTGCTCTCAGCTGGGTCAAACATCCCCACAAACTAACCCTGGATAACATTCAGAATCAATGGCAGTCAGGGCAATCTCCGCCGACAGGGATGTGTAAGTACGACTCCTTACCGCGCCGCTGTCCCCAAATAACTTTACCTTTTCCAGCTCTAAGGCAGCATGTGGCGGCAGGGACAGTGATTGACTGGAGCTATTAATTCAGAAGTCAAACCAGCCAAAGAACTATAATTTGACACTATTTTTAGACTCAAGGACTGCCGGTTATCGAGAGAGAGAGCACAGAGGAGGAGAAAGTCAATAGGAGGGGAGGGGTGAGGAAAACTGTGGGGACCACGGCGAATTAAAAGTTTGGGTATTTCTCCAATTCATTATAGAGTTGTACAATTATAGCTTAAGATCAATAGAGAGTGTTCACAGACTAACTCTGTTTTTCATGAGCAGGGTCTTTAGGAAAGACTGATTTCTGATTCAGTTATGTGTCAGTTCCAGACAGCACGCCCATGGACCACCCTCAATCTGTTCTCTTGCTGTCTGATGCACACAAAAATGCTTAAAATTGGTGGAAATTGATGATGGTATGTTTTTTTGCAGCTAAAAGGCACACTGTGTTTTCAATCTGACTACCTAGAAAAAAGCTGTTTACTGGGTTGATGTGTGCTTTTTTGGGAGAGCTACTGTACTTGATGGGTTTGCCAAAGTTTACAAGGTTAATGATATCAAAACTTTGCGAGATGTTATAGATAAACTACTTTTTATCTACTTCACAGAGCACCAAGTTGCGTGATTAAAGGAATTGTTTACCTACAATTAAAGATTACACTCCTACCAGTCAAATCTTAACGTGATGCATGTTTCACTTATGTGACAGATCGTGGTGTGATGCATTTGAATTTTTCAAATTATAAATGAGGCATGAGACATTCGATGCTCATGCCATCCCATAAAAACGCACTTGCGTTTAAAATGATCACACTGCATCGCAATGGTGTCCTCTGAAAGGACCTTGAACAGTAAGACAGTCCAAAAGACAACATGACACTTGTTTTTCCTCAAAGAAACAAGATTATCCAAATAACTGCACCACTTGGGCCAGCAATTAAAAGCGATCTGGCAGAGTAAAAGGATGCCAGACTTGTAACAGAGCCAAATGGTGTGAGAGAACAGAAAGGAGGGCTGGAGGTGCCAAAAATCCAGCTTTAGACCTCTTCCTTCGGCCCTCCTCCAGTGATTAAAAAAAAAAAAAAAATGAAGAAGCCAGTCTGCCGTCTTCTCTGAGATGGGCACTAGGCCCAGAATTTACTCTGGATGTGTTCAGGGATGCTGCCGATTGGTTGAGAAACAGGTATAGTTCACCCAAAAAAATCAATATTCTGTCATGATTTAATCATTGGAAGTCAATGAGGACCAACTACGGTTTGGTTACCAATATTCTTCAAAATAACCTTCTTTTGTTTTCAATAGATTTGCAACAATTTAAGGGTGAGTAAATGATGACAGCATATTTTTTTTTTTGTGAACTGTCCCTTTAATGCTCTTAGCAACTTCGCAACGGGTGACTAACGGTAATGATGCATCCCTCACATATATTTACGTTCAGGTGGTCTGAATTTTCAGGCTGTTTTCAGTCTGTGCTGCTTCATTTCTATATATTTGCTGACATTTCATGGGTCACACGACTCTTTCAGCAGATGAACAACAAAAAGCCATGGTTATTAGCTCAGAACATCATTTCCATAGAGATTTAATTGAACAAAAGTAATTTGCAGTCTCCTGAAAGATGCCCTTTGCTTTCCGCTGACTGACTGGGTGCAACCCCCAATCACCAGGGCGGTTATTCAACACCTATTTCAAATGATCACTGATTTTATTATCATTTTCTCTCTCGCCCCGCTGGGATTTATGGTACATTTGCAATGTAGAGTAACCGTGTCCTGATGAGGCTCCTAAATGTACCTGCTGAGAACAATTATCAGTTCATTACGTCCATGACTTCCTTTTGACCTTACTTTTAAATGGATTTGCAAGAAGGCAAAGAATCTGATTTCTTTAAAGCCCACTCTAATGGGCTATTTATGCATGCAATATTAATGCGTTTCAACTGTCCAATACAAAAACATTCATCTTCTCCCACATGGATATTTTGAGCCTGCTTTGATTATACTTCTCAACTAATCATGTAGTTTTACTTCAGCGGTTTTAGCATGCAACTAAATCCTGCTCATTAACTTCAGCCTGACATCCTTTGCCGTCCAAAACTTAAACTTCAAAGCTCAAACTTCTTCCCATCACCTATTTAAAAGCCTCTTGCTGAGAGATTCATTGTTATTCGCATTACTGCAGTCTCTAGTATGGCTTTACTTCTGTTAGCGCTTCTCTCACAGTCCATAAACTGACGTTGTTTGATTCAAGATGGTGAATGTCTAGTTGTCACCATTCAAGTTTGGATCTAAGTCTGGTCCAGCTCATTTAAGGCATATCATTTTTTTTAGTTTTTGGAGACAAGGGGTAAATAGTTGGACGACAGTAAATGTATTATTATTATTATTTTTGTTGTTGTAAATATAAATTGTTATAATTATTATTATTATTATTATTATTATTATTATTATTAATTTTGTTGTAAATATAAATTGTTATAAAGTTGTTGTTGTTGTATAGTTAATATAATAAATAATAATAATAATAATAATAATAATAATAATAATAATATTACATTATTATTATTATTATTATTTAATTTAGGTTTATTTAATTTAGTCTTGATTTATTGTCAGTTGATTTAGTTCAAAATATGCCAGACTATCTAAAATATACCTGCCTTATACTTTAAAGTTTTTCTGAAACAGACCCCCCTGGTCAATTGTTATTTTGCCTAGCATGTGGATCATTTGGCCTCGTCCATGGTGCTGAATGTCCTTGCCGCTGACCAAGGTGCTGAACATTGATGCTGTACGGCTGCATTAACATTTAATGCTTATTAAAATTAATCAACGGCACCATAGACACTGAGTGGAACATTGCCTTTTTGAGAACTGATGCTCTCAGATCCTACACCGTTTACTACCTTGAACCTAATTGCTGTAATGGATAGACAATACAAAACAGTTTCATTTATTTTTCGGTGCATGCGATGTTATAAACAGAGCACAGAGTAGCTTCCTAGACCACACAGTTTTCACTGCACATTATTATGATAATGATTTTAAATGCATGACCAGCTGTGAGTAAACAACACTTCATCCGGTAAGGACACATTTAACGCTCAATATCTCTCCAATGCTACATTCTAATGAGACACCATCATTGTTACATCCTTTCAGTGACTGTAAAGTTCAATGACAGTGGATTGTCACCCCTGTAGGATCCATTCACCTAAACAACGTACATTTACACGCAGGTAACATTGAATACCGGCAAAGCCTTCACAAAAAGAAAGACAATTTGCTGCCTGTAATCCATGCCAAAAAACCCAGACTTCCAAATATTTATTTGCTCATAGATTTATTTGTTGACAAACCTGCGATGGCAATTTTAAGTGGCTAAAAGCCTCCATGCTTATTTCTCGGGGGGATCAATAAAGTACATCTGTGTCGCTATTTATCTATCAATAGGAACTCCAGATGTCTCTCAGAGCATTCTCATAAACACAAACCATCGAAGAAGGCAGTCAGATGAAGGCTGTGAAGAAAGCATGTGTTTTATTGACTATTTAAAGGAATCTGTGCTCCGCTGGTATACTCATATCAGGCCGAGAGCATGGCCATTAACACGCTTACACAAAAAAATAGAATTAATCTCCTGTTTCCAATGCATGTGGTTGTCTGAGATCTGATTTTGTGTTTTTCCTGCAATAGAACTAAACGATGTATTTTCAGAATGCCACAACTTCCAAATATGAGCTTTTACAATGCAAAATTGACTTTACTAAGTATATTTTTGTCTTGTTTTCCTGTCAAAAAATTGAAATAAAAATGCTATTTTATGTACGTGGTATATTTTATTCAGTAGTAAAATGCAAAAGTGAAAAAAAATAAATAAATGTCGCTCAAGTAATGGCTGCTGAAAATTCTGTTACAATTATATGAAATTATAATAATATTTACAATATTACAAAGTATTAATGAATTTTAACCAGATAAATGTCCAACACATTTGTATATTAAAAGGCTAAATATTTCTCTGACCTTCAAAAAAGATTAAAATATTGATTACTTTCCCTATCAATGAATCAATGAGAAACTCCCTATCTAATTGTCTATAGAAAGGAAAGAAAGAAAAAATACTGATTCGTGGCTCAAATAAACTCTATTAGCGTTTTTTAACAAGTGAATGTTAAAAAAAACCAAACAAACAAAATGAAACCCATTGCCCCCAAAGGTAATTTTAATCTCTCCAGCTCTAACAGTTGCTTTAAACAAAAGGCAAGTCTATATAAGCAAAGACTCCCAATTCAGAGTACAAATGAGCGCTGCTATAATATCTGCCAATTTGTGTGAGCAATAACATGAAATTATAGTAATTGCAACATAAAATGTTTCCCGGTTTAATTGCTTTCACTATCCCATAAGGTAAATTAAATCTCAGTGCATCTCCTAAATGAACCACAGGCACATCGTTATCTCCTCCAAACAAATGGAATGAGTGGCCATAAATGCAGCTTTAACTCAGACGACTAAACAAATCGCAGACGGGAGTTCAGAACGAGCATCATCTTTCCCCCGTCCCGTTTTCACACGGCGAGTTCATCATAATTTTACCCCGTGTTTAATCAGTGGAATTCCATTACCCATAATGCTATTTAGCAACATTTTGCACTGCAAAAGGGCTTGACAGGGAGATAATCAAAGCTGTAAAGAGAGCTCTTTCGCAATTTAAAGTTTATAGAGATTTATTACGGCTAATCAGATGTTTACGTTCAGATTTTAAATAAACCATACCGGCGCAGCTCTCGAAACACATTCTCCCGAGCCGATCTTAACAATTGCTACTGTCACTCATAACATCCCGAGAGTAAAAGTGACGGATTACATTAGGAAAGATATATGACCCAAATATTTTGCCTTTAATGGCTTCTACAAGGCAGATTTCACGTCGCAAAGCACACCGAATGAAGTTAAGGATCCATTTGTGAAAAGTTTTCGAATATTTGCTACATATGAAACTCCAGGTGTCACATTAGTGTCTCCAAAAGTCAGAAAAAATAGCGGCCTTATCCCATAATTCACTTTGACAGCACCTCCTCTTTTGACACTCTCCAGATGCTTTAGAAAATCTGAGAACTACTCCCATCAGTGACAATCTTTTTCTCTTGAGAACAAAGCACTTTGGTGGTAGCAGAGGGCGAAAAAGGGGGGAAGAAAAGAGAAATCGTGAACAACGGCAGCTGCAGCCTCTGGCTTCTCTGTTTGATCTCGGGTTTGTGAAGGAAGGCTGTGAGAAAGCCCTTCTGTCTGACGGAATTAGTCTATGATGAGTCGTCTGGCTTTTTAAGTGCTCTTATAGGTGTGCCCTGGCTGTAATGGCACTGAATTACACTGACAGGGTAATCTTCATCAAATAAGCCGTGACAAGACAGCCAAGCTTAAGGTATCTGGGAACTTGAGGTGGAAAAATGGAGTGTAAGCATTATCCGTGTTTGCTGACAGAATTCTCTAGTTAGTTTCTTCATCGGAACAGATTTGGAGTAATTAAGCGTTGCATTACTTCTCATCACTGCGTGTTTCTCTCCTGATTCGACTCGGATAGGCGTGCATATTAGAGCCAGAAGGCACAGTGTAATGTAAAAACACCTTAATGATCGATTTGTTTCTTACAAGCACACAGATAGACTAAAGGCACATGGATTGGACTCTGTTTGGACGCTCTTTCTGACGGCACCCATTCGCTGCAGAGGAGCCAGTTGTGAGCAACTGATGCAATGCTATATACATTGTGATGGTCTGTCAAAAGACATTCTATACTGACTGATAAGTAACTTTTTAACTACATATCAGCTTATTCTTACCCTAACCCTACCAGTCTACTACAGGTAGTGCTCTATTAATGAGAGTCAATAGATATGTAGGTGCGGTGTTACTTGTAGTCAACAGAATGTGTTAAGAGGGACCATCAAAATAAAGTGAAACCATATTTTTTTGAGAAAACCATCCCTTTATATGGTGCTATTGTAGAGTATGACTTCAGAAGAACAGGAAAATAGCACAGTCATGTATTATGAGTTAATGATGTGTTTTTAGAGAGAGAGAGAGAGAGAGAGAGAGAGAGAGACATTAAAGTCATGAAAACATTTTTTATGAAAAACAGGTCTCTTTTTTACGCACTTCTAATTTGAGCCTCTATAATGTATGTAATTAGCCAGGTAAAAAGCCTTGGGCCTTAACTATTCAGTTTTAAGAAAGTAATTCAAAAAATATATAACTACACAGCAGCTGAAACATTAGTATGTCTGGCTGTGCTCAGGCTCTCAGAGCCGCTTCTGACCAAACCAGCTCCCTTTATGTGACGTCTGAGGAAGAATGAAAGATAATGTGATTATTGCATTTTTAGCCTTACACCAATATTTTTTTTTTTTCTGTGCGAATACCTAACCTTCAGATTGACCGGCAGTCTCTTCAAACTCAAAGTAACCCCGACAGTATTTCAAACATCACTAATGTAGCGAACAACACATCGCTCTCCTTATCAATAACCATTAACCCCAAGGATATCGATTATGGCCGATTTACATTCAGGTGTATGATTCTCACTTCACTTTTCAGCTTACCCCAGTTCAGTCCAGACGAAATCAGCTCTATTCTGCATACAGGACGTGAATCAGACTGTGTCAATGATCTGCGTGTTGATGTTCCTGGAGGCAGTGGAGTGAGCTGCATATTTCACGTGCTTTCTGAGCTCCACAGGTCTAATAAGCCCTGATGCCTGAAGACAGAGTGAGAAAATCCTGTCTCTCATTTAAGCAGACAGCTGTGGCAGGCTGTTTATGACTTGTCCGAACTGTCCATCTCTAATTCAGACATCAAGGAGGA